>NC_061116.1:93998508-94056965 GCF_002878395.1 Capsicum annuum | reverse complement strand
ATGTACACTTAGTAATTCAAGGGTAAAATACATGGCTTTATATTAATTTAATAAGGGGAAGAGGTATATTCCTTAGATAACCTGTTTCACACAGAGTCTTGACTTTACTTTGCATCTTCAAGGTCACCCTTGAAAACCTAGACTCTAATTCCTCAAAAATGAGTTTGAGAGATTATTTTGAGTGCTTGATCCACTAAAAATATGATTAATAAGGCCTTATACACTTATATAGTAAAAGGACTTAGAGTTTAAGGCATGGAAAATGACCACAAGTCCCTTAGTTAAAAGTTGTAAAATGAACCTGTGTATGGGTACAACATACCTTACTAGTACCCTAGGGTACAAGTAGTACCCTAACTTGTATCCTAGCCTTTTCCTAGGCCATCTACACTATTAAGGGTACGATCATACACCCTTGAATTGTATCCAAAAGGGTACGACTCATCCCCTAACTCATATACACCACCTATACATAAAATAATCCACTCAAGCTATGAATTCCCTCTGTACGATCATATTGGTATGACTCATATACTAAGGGTATGATTTAGGAGGAGGTCACTCATACCTAGGACAGTGAATAACCCTCACTATACTGCCTATGATATGATAGGGAAAGGTAAGGAGGATACGACCTGTATCCAACGGGTATGTCTCGTGCCCCTAGTCATACCCACCCTGGAAACATCAAATAGAGAGTGTCCTTCAATGGTTCAAAGTTTAGGTGCTTCAGAACCATAAGAGTTCTTCACTGATATTCAGAAGATAACTAAGATTATAGGTGTCACACTAGCTAAAAGTAAATATTTAGATGCCTAAAAATTAAAAAAAGTGGCCCATATATTGTGTATTATTTAGAAAAATGACAGAGGTATAGATGTAGTCCTAATAGAGAATGATAAGTTTATTACTACTTTCATGGATAGATTTTTAATACTTGAAATGAGGTAAATTAAGCTTTGGACTCTCATTAACATGAAGTACATGACCATAGTGAGAACAAGTATTCTTTTAAGTTTACCTATCTCGCAAAGTATGTGCCAGAGATGGTTGCTAACTCCAAGGCTCGCATGAGTAAGTTCATGTTTGATGTTTCTGAGGATATGTTCAAAGAGTGTAGGACTACTACGTTGGTTAAGGATATATACATCTCTAGGTTGATGATTCATGATTAATATATTAAAAAAGATAAAACAATGGAAAATAAAATGGAGAATAAGAAGTTCAATAGAGGTAACTTTTACTTCTCTCAGCCAAAGTTAGATGGAGATAATCACTCTTAATTCTACCAAAAAGATTTTGGATTAGCCCTATCTCTTGCTAGTTCTCTAGTGCCTATGTTCAGGTAAGATAATATAGATAGAGCACTAGGCTTCAAGTCTCAAGGTAGTGTGAATAGTGGTCATACAAACCTATTTTTCAAGAAATATGGTAAGAGCCATAAGGGTAAATGTATGGCTAGTAATGATGCTTGTTTTGTGTACGTTAGGCCATATCGCAAGTTAAGGAAGTATTCAATGGCTCGGAAAAGAGGCAGATATACGTATTAGTAGAATTGATCTAACACATTAACAGCTCTAGTAGGTTGCCCAATTCATTAGGATACTTTATCCATTATAGCTAGCGAGTAGTGTTAGAAAAGGTTCTATGCCCTTCAAATATAAGAATATAAAGATGGTTCTCTTAATATATTCACGGGTGTGTTCTAAACATAAAAAGGTCAGGAAGGTTCTCATAGGTAGTCATGGGTATGTCACAGCTCTTCAATATTCATATATATGCATTGTTATATTCTAGAGCCACACTTTCTTTAACAACTCCCTATATAGCGCTAGACATTCTTATTAGTATTGAAATTCTTTTAGAAGCTTTCTTAGTCTCCACTCCAGTCAGTGATTCAGTCATAGCTAGAAAGTACATAGAAGTTTCCAAGTTACAATTCTCAAAAGTCATCTAAGTTGATCTTGTTGAGTTAGACATGATAGATTTCAGTT
Source organism: Capsicum annuum (assembly GCF_002878395.1). Lineage (NCBI taxonomy): Eukaryota > Viridiplantae > Streptophyta > Magnoliopsida > Solanales > Solanaceae > Capsicum > Capsicum annuum. Next base: position 94,054,971 of record NC_061116.1, on the reverse strand, counting down.
ATTTTCTTATCATAAATTAGCTCCACTTTTTCCATGCCTCAATTGATTGTACCAATAGTATAGTCCAATTTTATTGTTCTAATGCTCCAATCATAGAGTGAAACTGTAGTACCTCATTGCCTATAGGTCAGTTTGTCTCATACCTTAAGGCTAGGAAAATAATTTCCAAAGGATTTATCGATCAATTTGTTCATCTTATGGAGTCAATGTCCAATCCCCAATTATTGAGTCATTTCCAGTGGTTAATGAATTTCTATAAGTGTTTCCTGAAGATCTACCTAAAGTTCTTCCTATGCAAGAAATTAACATTGGAATTAGTTTTCCCCCAAATGCCCAGCCGATCTCAATTCCACCCTATGGAATGGCTATACTAGAGCTTAAAGAATTTAAGGAATGGTTAAACAATATCCTAGTAAGGGTTTTATTCAATGTAGAATCTCTCTATGGGGTTCTCTTGTTCTTTTTATGCACAAGTAAGACAATTCTTTAATTATGGGCTTCAATCACCGTTAGTTAAACAAAGTAACTTCAAAAATAAGTATAATATTTCTAGGATTGATGACTTGTTTGAATAACTTTACGGTGCCAATTGCTTCTCTAAGATGTTCCTCAAATCTAATTATCATAATTTAGAGTCAGAGAATATGACATTCCAAAGATAGTCGTTATAATTCAATATTGTCACTTTGATTTTATTTTTATGTCTTTTAGACTAACGAATTCTCCTATAGCTGTAATGGACTTGAGAACCGAGTGTTCAAATAGTACTTAGACATATTCATCATTTTATTTATTGATGATATCCTTATTTATTCTTGGAGTAGGGATGAATATGAACACCATTTGAGGATTGCCTTACAACTCTTAAAGATCACTATTTTTCTCGGATTTCAGCAAGTGAGGATTCGAATTCAAATTGGTAGGATTTATTAGTCATATCATTTTGATGAAGGAATTTGTCTTGATCCTCAAGAGACCAAAGAAGAAGAAATTATCCTAGACCCATCTCTCTATCAAATATTAGGAGTTTCTTAGGTTGAACTGGTTACTACAAATGATTTGTCGAAGGATTTCCCTTCATTTATTCTCCTATATCTAGATTGACTCAGAATAAAGTTAAGTTTTAGTGGATTGATTCTAATAAAAAGAGTTTTTAGGAAGTTAGGACTTGACCAATATTTGCTCTTGTTTTAACTCTGCTAGAGGGTTCAGATGGGTTTGTGGTTTATTATGATTCTCCCAGTATTACACTTGGTTTTGTGTTGATGCAGCATGGTCAAGGCTATGACATATGCCTCTAGACAATGCCAGGCTCATAAGAAGAATGTAACACCCCGATTTGCTAAACTGGAATGCTACACGGTGCTCATGACCCCAAGGGACCAGAAGCTAACCCATGACTAATATTTGTACCTGTATACTGCAATTCATGATATAATAATGCGGAACACATAGAACTGTAAGGCCATAAGGTTCAACTGAATAAAACCATGTGGGTGAAAATACCCAAAACAACTCAATCTGAACATAAATCTGATCATAAATCTGAAAGCCTCTAACTATCTGAATAAGGAGTTGAAGGAACATGTCTCCAACTAACTCCATAAACTGAACTGAGGAAATAAATAAATGAATCAAATCATATTGTCCTCGAATCAATGAGGACTCACTGTGTCTCTGCAACTGGAATGCTACTGCTACTGATGGGCTGGAGCTCGTGTCTCGAAACCTATGGTGTAATATGAAAAGAAACAACCATAGCGCAAATGCATTAGTTCATCTGGAGTACTGAGTATACGAGGAAGCTAGGCTGAACATAAAGGGTTTTATGCATGAACAACACTGACTGACTAATATTAACATGGGAGTGCAAACACACATATAAAGAAACTGGGACCGTGAATACGTGATAACATGAACTGTAAGCTAATACATGGTTTACTGATCACTTTCATGACTGATACTGAAACTGATAACATGGACAACTGTATCTAACAGTCTTGTATATACTAAAATTTGAAGCACGCCCTGAGTTCTTTAACTGAGACTGATACTGAAACTGATAACATGGATGACTATATTTGACAGTCCTAGATATACTAAAATTTGAAAAAAGCCCTGAGTTCTTTTACTGAGACTGATACTAAAACTGTGGGAAGTAGTGTCTAACCGACATGCCCTATGTATGTCGTTATGGCTAAGCTGGGGTCCAATCTCTGCCCCGACTGGAGGGGTGTCAATACCGTGCCATGGGTAAGGATAGCCTGTGAGTGCCCCTTATCTGGCAGGTACTCAATGAGAACGGTGGGAACCCTAAATTGACAAGTTAAGCCACCTCATCAACCCTAATTTGATGGGTTAAGATATCTTAAGCTACGCTGGCTACGTAGTTCTGGAACACAAGGATTGCTACTAAGAATCACACCCTGAACTGGCGGGTGAGTTCCCATCCTTGGGTTCAATCGGTGCTAACCTCTACTCCCATCTAGAGGGACTCGACATAAATAATTGACTGTGCATGAATTAATCTTAACAAAATTCCATTGACTAGCGGAATGTTACTGATATCTGAAAACTGACTAAGATCATGAGGTTTTCCTGAGTCACATAACTGACTGAAGTCTATGGAATCATATCTTGAGTTCGGATATCGTGAAAGTTGACATGGATATAGGCACACATCTATAGATTTTTGGTACAAGTACCCCCAGGACTCGATGGAAAGAAACTGACACCCATGACTGACTTGATCATAAGAGTAGAGTCCATAATATATAATATCATATGTAGGGATCTCATACTATGCATGGTTATCAAAATGTATTGCTTGGAAAGGATTTCATATCACATGGAAGTACTTGCACAATCTTAATATCATGTTCGTTGCATAATCATATTTGCAACACATACTAATAGCATGGAAGTTCATGTGGATTGAATGGTTATCATACATCTTGTTCATAAGTAGGATTTGCAAGTAAACATAGCATAATCTCATAAGAATAGTTCATGGGTATTCCAACAACATTTACAAGGAACATTAACAACATAGAAGTCATTGGAATGTAAGGGCATATCATGAATCCTTCACTTAGTCACAATTTAGGTATATTGCATGATTTCTAGTTCCTTAGGCATTTTATCAAACACCTTACATGCACATCTTAAGCATAGGAGAATTCATCAAATTATACATCATGAACAACCAAATTTACATGTTTCCAACTCATATGATATCATGAATTCACAAATACATATAAATATTCTATCTTGGGAATCACCCAATATTAACAACATGATCATCAACACCCAACGATATATAAATAATACTTTATATTGAAAAAGAGGAAAACAAACAAGAATCAACATGGGTATGATCATATCACCACAATCAACCAAGCTTTTGTATTTTAAATATTGATTCTTGAACCCTACGAATGAAAGAAATCCATGGATGAACACTACACATACCTTAGAAGGAATATTCTTGATGATAGACGGAGGAATTTCCTTGAAATCAGATCTTCAAGCTTAATTATGCAATCCTAGTTGTTTTTCTTCTTTAGTGCTCTTGGATGCTGAGCATTGAGATGAAAATAGGATTGCATTATGTTTAGAAGATATATATTTTGTTGGGTTAAGTTTAGGGACGTGTTAAGAGTTTTTAAAGACTTAACTACCTTTAAAATAACTCAAGACGGAGTGTTTTTCACACCTAGACTTCACTTAGACGGCGCCCATGTGATAGCCTATGCTTGGGTTGGTCGGCACCTAACCAATCACCTATGCTTGGGTTAGGCGGGGCCTAACCAATCGCCTATGCTTAATGTCTCTCACAAAAATGGGCATAACTTTTCGCTTGGGTATTGGATTAAGGCAAATTTAGTATCATTGGAAAGCTAATTCAATTCTCTAAAATTCGGTGGGTCTAAATCAGATAATAGACCATATTAACATCGAGTTATAATAATTCAAATATGACCCTTTAAAAATCAAACACTAAAACTTGATGTATTCTAAAACTCTTAGCATGTATTACCTTAAGTGACTCATATGAACATGCTTAATGCATCATCAGATATCCTATCACTAGGACATTCATTGTAAGTCATGTACTTTAGCAGGAATTACAGGATAGGAGATTTCATACGTAGGAATACTTACTCAACTCCTATCTTAGAAACATGCGGGGTATTACAATATCTCCCCCTTGGGAACATTCATCCTCGAATGAGAATTTACTGAGAAGGGATACAAGACAATAGAACCTGAACTGAACATGAAGAACTAAAACTTGATCTCAAGACTGACATGCTAAACATACTGAACTCATGCATATCTGATGCACGGACAACTGACATATGAATGCATGACTGAGTATAAAATGGTTAATAGGTACCACGTTTATACTGGAAACATGAACGTGAAACTGAATAAGATTAAGGAGAACTGTTACCTTGATCTTGATCTGAATTGGTGGGGAAGAGGTGAGGATACTTGGTACGCATATCTGCTTCTGCTTCCCAAGTAGCTCCCTCATGAGATTGATTTCACCAAAGAACCTTGACTAGAGGGACTTCTTTGTTCCTTAATCTACGAGTCGGATAATCTAAGATTTCAATTGGAATCTCTTTATAAGAGAGGTTGTTCTGAATGTAGATGCTTTGAATAGGAATAACAGCTGCTGGCTCACCTATGCACTTCTATAGCAAAGAGACATGGAAGACTGGATGGACTGAGGCTAGATCTGAAGGCAACTTAAGCTCATAAGCTACCTTGCCAAAGCGATAAAGAATTCTGAAGGGACCGACATACCGGGGACTGAGTTTCCCCTTCTTTCCAAAACTCTTCACTCCCTTCATGGGAGAGATATTAAGATAGACATAGTCATTGACCTTGAACTCGAGATCCTTTCTATGAACACTTGCATAGGACTTCTATTGGCTCTGAGCAGCCTGGAGTCTCTCTCTAATCAACTGAACTTTCTCTAACGCATCGAATACTAAGTCGGGTCCTATGAATGAGGCCTCACTAACTTCGAACCAACCAATCAGAGATCTACATCTCCTACCATAGAGAGCTTCAAATGGAGCCATCTGAATACTAGAATGATAGTTATTGTTGTATGCAAACTCAATCAAAGGCAAGTAGTCGTCCCAACTTCCCTTGAAGTCAATTGCACGCACTACCTTAGCATATCTTCAAGAGTCTGAATGGTCCTCTCTGCTTGACCATCTGTCTGAGGATGAAATGTTGTGCTGAGATGGACTTGGGTACTAAGACCCTTTTGGAATGCTTTCGGAAAGTGAGAAGTGAATTGGGTACCTCTATCTGAGATAATAAATAGTGGAACACCGTGTAATCTGACTAACTCCCTAATAAAGAGTTTGGAATAATCCTCCACAGAAGAAGAAGTACGAACAAGAAGGAAAAAAGCTAACTTGGTCATTCTATCTATAATGACCCGGACTGAATCATGCTGATGACTAGTTCTAGGCAAAACTATGACGAAGTTTATGTTAACTTCTTCCCACTTCCAAGTAGGAATGGTGAATTCTTGCATGGAACCACTAGGTTTCCGATGCTCTATCTTAACCTACTGACATGTAGAGTACTTAGCCACAAAATCTGTAATATTTCTCTTCATCCCACTCCACCAACAGATCTCCCTCATGTAATGATACATCTTAGTGGCCCCTAGATGAATAGAGTATCATACACCATGCGCTTCTACAAGTATTCGCGGCCTCAATTCATCTACACCTGGAACACATTGACGACCCTCACAACGAAGAACACCATCTCCCTCTTGGGAGAAAACCTCAATTTTCTGATTCTGAACTGACTCTTTGAGCTTGACAAGGCTAGGATCCCTGTCTTGTTTCTCTTTCACATCAGAAACTAGAGATGAATCTGAACTACTATGAACACATACACCACCCTCTGAAGAATCAACTAAGCGAACACCTCGTCTGGCAAGCTGATGGATCTCCTGAGCCATCTTTTTCTTACTATCCTCAACGTGAGAAACACTACCCATGGAGAGTTGACTGAAAGCGTCGTCCATAACATTGGACTTGCCCGAATGATAAAGAACACTCATGTCATAATCCTTCAAGAGCTCTAACCACCTTCTTTGGTGAAGATTGAGATCTTTCTGGGAAAAGACATACTGGAGGCTTTTATGGTCTGTGAAGACATCTACATGAAATCCATAGAGATAATGCCTCCAAATCTTCAAGGAAAAAACTACCGCTGCTAACTCAAGATCATGGGTAGGATAATTCTTCTCATGTAGCTTAAACTATATGGAGGCGTAGGCTATGAACTTACCATGCTGCATGAGGACACAACCTAAACCCACTCTAGATGCATCATAATAGACTACAAAACCGTCTAAACCATCTGGAATAGCTAGACCTATAGCGGAGGTGAGTCGAGCCTTCAACTCTTGAAAGCTCTTCTCGTATGAATCTAACCACTAAAACTTAATCTTCTTCTGAGTCAATCTGGACATGGGAGATGAAATATAAGAAAATCCCTCGACAAACCATTTGTAATAGCCAGCCAAACCCAGGAAACTCCTAATATAGGATGGATATATGGGTCTGGGCCAGTTTCTTACTACCTCAGTTTCTTGAGAATCTACTCTAATGCCATCACCGAAAACAATATGGCCAAGGAATACAACTGATCTTATACAAAATTTGCCTTTGATAAACTTAGCAAATAACTGGTGATCCCTGAGATTCTGAAGAATAATCCTGAGATGGTCTGCATGATCACGCTCTGTGCGAGAATAAACCAAAATATCATCTATAACGACTATGAGAAACATGTCCAAGTGCTGCTTGAACACACGGTTCATCAAATCCATAATAGCTACAGGGGCATTGTTAAGACCAAATGACATGACTAAAAATTCAAAGTGACCATACCGAGTATGGTAAGCTGTCTTCAGAATGTCATATTCTCTAACTCTAAGTTGATGATAGACTGATCTGAGGTCTATCTTGGAGAAGTAACTGGCACCTTGAAGTTGGCCGAATAAATAATCAATCCAGGGAAGAAGATATTTGTTCTCGATCGTTCGCTTGTTGAGTTGACAATAATCAATACACATCCTTAGAGAACCATCTTTTTTGCCCACGAATAATACTGGCGTACCCCATAAGGAAATGCTGGGTCTGATGAATCCCTTATCTAAGAGATCCTTTAACTGATCTTTTAGTTCGTTCAGTTTTACCAGTGCTATTCTGTATGGCAGAATAGAAATAGGTTGAGTATCTGTAAGAAGGTCTATGTCGAAGTCTATTTCCCTTTCGGGAGGATTTCCTGGGAGATCTTTGGGAAAGACATCTGACTATTCATTAACAACACGGACTGTTTCAAGGCTGGAAGATTCAGAACTGGAATCTTTAACATGCACGAGATGATACACACACCCCTTAGAAATCATTTTCCTTGCCCGAATATAGGAAACAAGTTGACCCCTGAATGCTGAAATGCTACCCTTCCACTCTAGGATGGGCTCATTCGGGAACTGAAATAGAACTATCCTATTTCTGTAATCAACTGTGGCATAGAAGGAATGAAGCTAATCGATGCCGAGAATTACATCAAAAGTAATCTCTAACTCCACTAAATCTGCTGACGTGGATTTTTGAGATATCATAACTGGGAAGTTCTTGTATACCAGTCGGTCTATAATGGTTTTACCCACTGGGGTAGAGATTGAGACGGGCTCTGCTAGGACTTTGGGACTGATTCAAAAATTGCCTACTATGTATGGAGTAACAAAAGACAAAGATGCACCTGGTTCTAGTAAAGCATTAACATAAACATGGAAAATCTGTAACGTACTAGTAACAATATCAGGAGAATTTTCCTGAACCTGTCGGGACTCAAGATCATAGAGTCTGTTTGGGCGTTGCCCACTGGTAGCGCTGGAATTGGCACCCTGCTGGTTTGGGTGACTGCACTGAGCTGTAAAATGATTTCATTGACCCTGAAGACTTAACTGCAGACACTCCCTAATCTTGTGGCCTAGCTTGCCACAACCAAAACAAATATCACTACTGGCTCTGCAAATGCCCTTTTGGTTCTTACCACAATTTTGACAAAGGGGATTCGTTCGGGCACTGCTAATACTACCCTGAGATTTAGAGCTAGATACTTTGTCTCTATTGTCATCTCTGAACTTCGTCACTGGAGCGCTGGCAGAGAAAGGAGCTGGAACGGCTAATTTGGAGCAAAACTATGAACGGTTTCCTCCATCTGACTTGGGGTGATCAAAGTTGAAATTACCTGACCTTGCTCTCTTGTTTTGCCTCTCCCTAGTCTTAAACTTCTGCTCTTCTAGTTTTTAGGCATGGGTTATGAGTCTTGCTAATTTCATATGACCGATCAGCATCGCAGACCTCCACTCATTTACCGTACTATCATTGACCCCTGACACGAACTTGCTCCTCTTAGCTTTATTATCTGCAACCATACGAGGAGAATACCGGGCTAGCTGAGTAAATCTAAGAGAATACTCCCTAACCGTCATATTCCCCTACCTAAGGTTGATGAACTTAAGAACTTTGGCTTCCCTCAGCTCTTGGGGAAAAATCTGTCTAAGAAGACTGTGACAAATTCCTCCCACTTGACAGGGCCTGTATTATCTAACCTTTCAGACTTCTACTATTTGTACTAATCATGAGAAACATCCTTAACTGGTAGGCGGGTAACTCATCACTCTCAATAGAAGTAACACTCATGATATCGATGACCTTTTGGACTTGGTCAATGAACTCCTGAGGCTCCTCATCAGACTTAGACACATGGAAAGATGGAGGGTTCATCCGAGTAAAGTCCTGAACCCTAGCTGCTTTGCGAGTAGCAACAGGATTGGCCGTAATGACTGGTGGCCGTTCATTCTATGCAGCCATGCACTGAGCAAGTGTGGTAAATATGGCTCTAAACTCTGCATGGGTAACATGTTCGCCCAGAGGATCTTTGGGCTGAGAAGCTGGCTGGTTTCTTCTCTTTGGGGCCATGGTATAGAATAAGAGAAGAATTGATTAGACTGAGAGTTTAACTTGTGATTATGCTCACTAGCATGACATTAATAGTGAAGAAAGGGTACTGTTCCTGAAACATCTTATAGCCTCCCGCACATAAATATGGAGGGCAACACACTCATGTACAAAACTCTACTAGATATGGCTTTTAGAATTCCTAGGACTCTATTGAACCTTAGGCTCTGATACCAAGTTTGTAACACCCCAATTTGCTGAATCAGAATGCTACACAGCACTCATGACCCCAAAGGACCATAAGCTAACCCATGACTAATATCTGTACCTGTATACTATAAATCATGATATAATAATGCGAAACACATAGAACTGTATACTATAAATCATGATATAATAATGCGAAACACATAGAACTGTAAGGCCATAAGTTTCAACTGAATAAAACCATGTGGGTGAAAATACCCAAAACAACTCAATCTGAATGCAAATCTGAACATAAATCTGAACATAAATATGAAAGCCTCTAACTGTCTGAATAAGGAGTTGAAGAAACATGACTCCAACTAACTTCGTAATACTAAACTGATGAAATAAATAAATGAATCAAATCATATTTTCCTTAAATAAATGTGGACTCACTGTGTCTCTACGACTGGAATGCTACCGCTACTGCTGGGCTGGAGCCCGTGTCTCGGAACCTATGGTGTAATATGAAAAAAAAACACCATAGCTCAAATGCGTTAGTACATCAGGAGTACTGAGTATACGAGGAGGGTTGGATGAACATAAAAGGTTTCATGCATGAACAACACTGACTGACTAATATGAACGTGGGAGTGCCAACACACATATAAAGAAACTAGGACCGTGAATACATGATAACATGACTTGTAAGCTAATACATGGTGTACTAATAACTGTCATGACTGATACTGAAAATTATAACATGGAGGACTATATCAACAGTCCTATATATACTAAAATTTGAAGAATGCCCTGAGTTCTTTTACTGAGACTGATATTGAAACTGACAACATGAATGACTATATCTGACAGTCCTGTATATACTAAAATTTGAAGAATGCCCTGAGTTCTTTTACTGAGACTGATACTAAAACTGTGGGAAGAAGTGTCTAATCGACATGCCCCATGTATGCTGTTATGGCTAAGCTGGGGTCCAATCTCTGCCCCAACGGAAGGGGTATCAATACCGTGCCACGGGTAAGGACAACCTGTAAGTGACCCTTATTTGGTGGGTACTCAATGAGAATGGTGGGAACCCTAAACTGACAGGTTAATCCACCTCATCAACCCTAATCTAATGGGTTAAGATGTCTCTACCTACGCTGGCTATATAGTTCTGGAATACAAGGATAGCTACTAAGAATCACACCCGGAACTGGAGGGTGAGTTCCCATCCTTGAGTTCACTCGGTGCTAACCTCTACTCCCATCTGGAGGTACTGGACATGAATAACTAACTATGCATGACTTAAACTTACTGAATGCCATTGACTGGCAGAATGTTACTGATATCTGACAACCGACTAAGATCATAAGGTTTTCCTGAGTCACATGACTGACTGAAGTCTATGGAATCATAGCTTGAGTTTGGATATCATAAAAGTTGACATGGATCTAGGCACACAGCTATAGTTTTTGGGTATAAGTACCCCCACGACTCGATAGAAGGAAACTGACACACATAACTCACTTGATCATAAGAGTAGAGTTCATAATATATAATATCATTAGTAGGGATCTCATACAATACATGGTTATCAACAATGTATTGCATGGAAAGGATTTGATATCACATGGAAGTACTTGCACAATCTTAATATCATGTTCGTTGGATAATCATATTGGTAACACATACTAATAGCATGGAAGTTCATGTGGATTGCATGGTTATCATACATCTTGTACATAAGTATGATTTGCAAGTAAACATAGCATAATCTCATAAAAATAGTTCATGGGTATTCCAACTACATTTACAAGGCACATTAACAACATAGAAGTCATTGGAACGTAAGTTCATATCATGAATCCTTTACTTAGTCACAATTTAGCTATATTGCATGATTTCTAGTTCCTTAGGCGTTTTATCAAACACCTTACATGCACATCTTAAGCATAGGAGAATTCATCAAATTATACATTATGAACAACCAAATTTACATCTTTCCAACTCATATGATAGCATGAATTCACAAAAACATATAAGGATTCCATCTTAGGAATCACTCAATATCTACAACGTGATCATCAATACCCAACGATATAGAAATCATACTTTCTAATGAAAAAGAGGAAAAAAAACCAGCATCAACATGGGTATGATCATATCACCACAATCAACAAAGCTTTTGTATTTTAAAGATTGATTCTTGAACTCCACGGACAAAAGGAATTTGTGGATGAACACTATGCATACCTTAGAAAGAAGATTCTTGATGATTGATGGAGGAATTTCCTTGATATCGGATCTTCAAGCTTAATTACGCAACCATAGTTGTTTTTCTCCTTTAGTGCTCTTGGATGATGAGGTTTGAGATGAAAATAGGGTTGTAATATGTTTAGAAGATATATATTTCCTAGGGTTAAGTTTAGGGACGTGTTAGGAGTATTTAAAGACTTAATTACCTTTAAAATAACTCAAGACGGACTGTTTTTGACACCTGGATTTGACTTAGGTGGCGCCCAAGTGATCGCCTATTATTGGGTTGGGCGGCGCCTAACCAATCGCCTATTCTTACTGTCTCTCATGAAAATAGGCATAACTTTTCGCTCGAGTATTGGATTAAGGCGAATTGGGTATCGTTGGAAATCTAATTCGATTCAATACAATTTGGTGGGTCTAAATCAGCCAAAATACCACAATAACATCGAGTTATATTCGTTCAAAGATGACCCTTGCAAAATCAAACACTAAAAATTGATGGATTCTAGCTTGTATTACCTTAAGTGACTCATATGAACATGCTTAATGCATCATAAGCTATCCTATCACTAGGACATTCATTATAAGTCATGTACTTAAGTATGAATCACAGGATAGAAGATTTCATACATAGGAATACTTATTCACCTCTTAGCTTAGAAACATGTGGGGTATTACAAAGAATTACCCAACTCATGATCTTTAGTTACCAGTAGTGGTTTTCACCTTGTAGATTTAGAGGCACTATCTTTATATGGTTCATGTTGATGTGTTCATTGATAAAAAAAGCCTTTAATATATGTTTAGCAAGAAAAATCTAAATATTTCTTAGAGAAGGTAGCTAGAGTTGTTAAAGCATTATGATTTGACTATCTTGTACCATTCAATTAATGCCAATATTATTAATGATGCACTTAGTAAAATTTCTATGCATATTATTACTCATATTGAGGATAAGAAGGAAGAGTGAGCTCAGGAGGTGCACCATCTTTATACATTGGTAGTTTAGTTGATTGATTTAGTTAAAGAAATACTGAAGTTAAGAATATTTTCTTATAGTTGAGGAAAGAAAACATGATAGTGATCCTATTTTCCGTAAGTTCAAAGAAGTAGTGTAGAGTCAAATGATTAAGGTTTTCACCCAAGGGGGAGATAGTATCCTTCATTGTCCAAGCAGACTATATGTTTAAAATATGGATGAACCGAGAAAGTGGATGCTAATAGAATCTCACAATTCTTAGTATTTTATTTATGTAGGAGCCACTAAGATGTACTATTATCTAAGAGAAGCCTATTGGTGAAATGGCATAAAGAAGGATAGTGCAAAATTTATGGTTATGTGTTTGAATTTCCAATAGGTTAAGGTTAAGCTCCAGAGACCTAGTGGTATACTTTAGAATATTAATATTCCTACTTGGAAGTGGAAAGTGTGAAATATGGAATTTATTATATGGTTGCCTCGTACTTATAGATAACATAATTCAATTTTGGGTTATCATGGATCAAATTACTAAGTTATCCTATATCCTTCTAGTTAAAACTTTAGATTCAGTTAAGGATTAAGCTAGACTCTACCTATTAATGATGTTGATATTACATAAAGTCCCTCCAACTATCATCTCAAATAGAGGTACTTAATTTACCTGTTAGTTTTGGAAGACTTTTTAAAAGAGTCTTGGTACCCATGTTCATCTCAGTATAAATTTTCATCAATGGAAAGATGGTCTGGTAGAGTGCTCCTGTAATGCCCCAATTTTCTAAACAGAAACGCTATACGGTACTCATGACCTCAAAGGACCATAAGCTAACCCATGACTGATATCTGTACTTGTAAATTGTATAATATCTCATAAAATATGCGAAAACATGAACTGTAAGGCCATAAGGTTCAATACTAATACATATTTTTTAAAAATATGGTATAAAAATACCAAAAAGGAACATAAATACTAAAGTCTGAACATCTAATCTGACGTCTAGTTCGAAAGCCTCTAACTGAACTAAATAAGGAGTTGATGGGGCATGTCCCTAACTAACTCCAACTACTGAAATAAAGTGAAAACTAAAATAGAAATGAAATCATCATATCCTTAAAGGATGAGGAATCACGTCAAACTCTGACTATTGATCCTGGAATCTTCTATTGATTTGGAGCTCATGCCTCTGAACCTATGGTGTAACACAAGAGAAAGCACCATAGCGTAAATACGTCAGTACGTTTGAATGTACTGAGTAAACAAGTGAGGTAGGCTAAATGCAAAGGATAATATTAATGAACAATACTAACTGATATGAATGTGAGAGTACATACATGTATATGTAACTATAACTGAACTAGTGGAGATACGGACTACTGAGTCTGAATACTGACAACATGAGTGTACTGATAATGAGATTCTAAAAGACTGATTTTACTGATATTGATATATAAATCACTAATAAGTGATGGATCTGTTATTGTATTACTGATAAATTTAGAGAGACTAATATTGCATTACTGATAAATGAATGATTATTTCTGACAGTTTGAATTATAAAGAACTGGTCTGATTGACTGTATCTAACAGTCCTGAAGCTGAGTATTAATAGCATGAGTTCTGATAACTATTGTGATTGATAGCATAAGTTACTATATCTCATAGTCCATAATTTGAAGGAAACTATCTGAGTTCCATTCTATTTCTGACTTGACTGTAGCTGACAGCCCTGATATACTGAAATCTGAAGAACAATCTGAGTTCCTTACTGAGACTGGGTAGCTATAGCTCACAGTCCTAAAATTTGAAACTAAAACTATGGGAAGTACTTATCTAACCGACATCCCCCAAATATGCTATAATAGCTAAGCTGGGGTCCAATCTCTGCCCCGACTGGAGGGGTGTCAATACCGTGCCTTTGGTAAGGACAGTTGTTAGAACCCTATACTAGCAGGTACTCAATGAGAATGGTGGGAACCCTAAAATAACGAGTTAAGCCACCTCATCACCCCTAATTTGATAGGTTAAGATATCTTAACCTACGCTGGGTACGTAGTTCTGGAACACAGGGATGACTACTAAGAATCACACCCTGAACTGGCGGGTGAGTTCCATTCCTTGGGTTCACTCGGTGCTAACTTCTAATCCCATCTGAAGGACACTAACAGAATAACTAAGCTAAATTGAATAACTGAACTGAACTGATTAGCTGAACTGATACTGATTAACTGGACTGATACTAGTGGTATTGTTTAGCAGAGCTAAACTAAGTTTACTGGATCCCAATGACTGGCGGAATGTACTGAGTTTTGAAGACTGGTTGAGAGTACTGAAGTTACTGAGATTGACTATGAATACTGATGTTGCTGAGATTACAGACCGCTGAGATTACTGAGATTACTGGACTATTGAGATTACTGAGATTTCTGAGTTTTCCTGAGTCACATGACTGACTGAATTCTATATATCATGGCTTGACTAAGAGTATCGTGAAAACATGACATGGCTCTAGGCGCACAACTATATTTTTTGGGTACATGTACCCCGAGGACTCGATAGAAGGAAACTGACATAACATGAATTTCTTGAGTACACAACCATCAATAAAAATCCATAATACATGAGTGGGGGATTTCATGAAGTACATGGTCATCATAATATCGATCATGAATAGGAATGCTTATAATCAAGTCATAAATCTCATATTCTAATATCATGGGCATTCCGACAACATATACTATTCATATAAATGGCATGAAAACCATTCAAGCGTATAGGAACAACAACATGTAACGTTTAGTTCATATTGTAATGATTTGGGGATATTATACTTCTTGTCTTTATTCAACATCTCAAACATGGTAGGGAAAGCATTGATATATTTTATGTACATAATTTATATCTCCATTATCATACATGCTTTATACCACAACAATAACAACACATAATTTGCATGGAAATTCATATTGGAGTGTATGACTAACATGACCTTGTTGTTTAGATATCATGAAATCATGTAACTATGAAGTTCTAACATACTAGGCATTTTATTGAAAAGCTTGCATGCGTTCTTTAAGGCATAGGTGGATTTCATACTTCCATTCTATCAATCTATCTAAAGATCATATTTTTCAACTAACGAAATAACTTTCATGAGATATACAGTCATAATATTATTATATAGAAAAACAAAAAAGCATCAACATGGGTATGATCATATCACAACAATCAACCAAGATTTTGTATTTTAAAGATTGATTCTTAAACTCCACGGACGAAGGGAATCCGTTGATGAACACTATGCATACCTTGGAAAGGAGGTTCTTGATGATTGACGGAGGAATTTCCTTAGAATTGGATCTTCAAGCTTAATTGTGCAACCCTAGTTGTTTTTTCTCCTTTAGTTCTCTTGGATGATGAGATTTGAGATGTTAATAGGGTTGTAATGTGCTTAGAAGCTATATATTTCGTAGAGTTAAGTTTAGGGACGTATAAGGAGTATTAAAAGACTTAATTACCCTTAAAATAACTCAAAACAGAGTGTTTTTGGCATCTGAAACTGACTTAGGCGACTCCCAAGCTATTGCCTAAGCTAGGTTAGGTGGCGCGTAATCAATCGCCTATGTTTGGGTTGGGAGGCGCATACCAATCATCTATCCTTACTGTCTCTCAGAAAAAAGGGCATAACTCTTCACTCGGGTATTGGATTAAAGCAAAATTTGTATTGTTGGAAAGATAATTCGATTCTCTACAACTTGGTGGGTCTACATCAGCTAAAATACTACATTAACATCAATTTATTCTCATTCAAAGATGACCCTTGCTAAATCAAACACTAAAACTTAATGGATTCAAAAACTCTTAGCTTGTATTATCTTAAGTGACTCATATGAGCATGATTAATGTATCATAAGCTATCTTATCACTAGGATACTCATTGTAAGTCATGCACTAAAATGCTACTATAACACCCCACATATTTCTAAGATAGGAAGTGAATAAGTATTACTAGGTATAAAATCTCCTATCCTGTGATTCTTACTTGAGTACATGAATTACAATAAATATTCTAGTGATTGGATAGCTTATGATTCATTAAGCATGTTCATATGAGTAACTTAAGGAAATACAAGCTAAGAGTTTTTGAATCCATAAAGTTTTAGTGTTCGATTTTGCAAATGAGTATAACTCGATGTTATTTTGGAATTTTGGCTGATTTAGACCCACAAAATTGTATATAATTGAATTATCTTTCCAACGATATCAATTTCACTTTAATCCCATACCCGAGCAAAAAGTTAGGCCCATTTTCGTGAGAGACAGTAAGGATAGGAGATTGGTTAGGCGCCGCCCAACCCAAACGTAGGCGATTGGTTATGCACCGCCCAACCTAACTTAGGCAATCACTTGGCCGCCGCCTAAGTAAGTTCCAGGTGCCAAAAACACTCCGTTTTGAGTTATTTTAAGGGTAATTAAGTCTTTTAACACTCCTTACACGTCGCTAAACTTAACCCTACGAAATATATAGCTTCTTAACATATTACAACCTTATTATCATCTCAAAGCTCATCATCCAAGAGCACTAAAAGAGAAAAAAAACTAGGGTTGTGTAACTAAGCTTGAAGATCCGATTTCAAGAAAATTCCTCCGTCAATCATCAAGAATCTTCCTTCTAAGGTATGCATGAGTTGATTTATGGATCCCTTTCATCCACAAAGTTCAAAAACCCTCTTTTTCATTATAAAATATGATTTCTCTATTGTTGGGTGTTTATGATCATATTGTTGATATTGGGTGATTCTCAAGATTGAATCTTTATATGTTTTTTAAAATTTCATGATATCATATGAGTTTGAAACATATAAATTTGGTTGTTCATGATGTATAATTTGATGATTTCACCTATGCTTAAGATGTGCATGTAAGGTATTTGATAAAATGCCTAAGAAATTAGAAATCATGCAATATAGGTAAATTATGACTAAGTGAAGGATTCATGATATACCCTTACGTTCCAATCACTTCTATGTTGATAATGTGCCCTGTAAATGTTGTTGGAATACTCATGAACTATTCTTATGATATTATGCTATGTTTACTTGCAAATCCTACTATGAACAAGATGTATGATAACCATGCAATCCACATGAATTTCCATACTATTGGTATGTGTTACCAATATGATTATGCAATGAACATGATATTAAGATTGTGCAAGTACTTCCATGTGATATCAAATCCTTTCTATTCAATACATTGTTGATAACCATGCTTAGTATGAGATTCCTACTTATAATATTATAAATTATGGACTCTACTCTTATGATAAAGTCAGTCATGTGTGTCATTTTCCTTCCATCGAGTCCTGGGGGTACTTATACCCGAAAACTATAGTTGTATGCCTAGATCCATGTCATGTTTCATGATATCCGAACTCAAGCTATGATTCCATAGACTTTAGTCAGTCATGTGACACAGGAAAACCTAATGATCTTAGTCAATTGTCAGATATCAGTAACATTCCGCCAGTCAATGGAATTCAGTAAGATTAAGTCATGCACAGTCAGATATTCATGTCGAGTCACTCCAGATGGGAGTAGAGGTTAGTACCGAATGAACCCAAGGATGGGAAATCACCCGCCAGTTTAGGGTGTGATTCTTTGTATTCATCCTTGTGCTCCAGAACTACGTAGCCAGCGTAGGTTGAGACATCTTAACCCCTTAGATTAGGGTTGATGAGGTGGCTTGACCCGTCAGTTTAGGGTTCCCGCCATTCTCATTGAGTACCCCCTAAATAAGGGTTACTCACAGGCTGTCTTTACCCATGGCACGGTATTGACACCCCTCCAGTCGACGCACAGAGTGGACCCCAGCTTAGCCATAACGGCATACTTAGGGCATGTCGATTAAACACTACTTTCCACAATTTCAGTATCAGTCTCAGTAAAAGAACTCAGGGCGTTCTTCAGATTTTAGTATATACAGGACTGTCAGATATAGTCGTCCATGTTATTAGTTATGACAGTTATCAGTAAACCATGTATTAGCTTACTGGTCATGCTATCACATATTCACGGTCCCAGTTACTATATATATGTGTTTGCACTCCCATGTTAATATTAGTCAGTCAGTGTTTTTCATGCATGAAACCCTTTTTGTTCAGCCTACCTTCCTTGTATACTCAGAACTCCAGTTGAACTGACGTATTTGCGCTATGGTGCTTTCTTTTCATACTACACCATAGGTTCCAAGACACGAGCTACAGCGCAGCAGTAGCGGTAGCATTCCAGTCGCAGAGACACAGTGAGTCCTCATTGATTCGAGGACAATATGATTTGATCCATTTATTTTTTTTTAATTCAGCTTTACAGAGTTAGTTGGAGGTATATTCCTTCAACTCCTTATTCAGATAGTTTAGAGACTTTCATATTTATGTTTAGATTGAGTTGTTATGGGTATTTTTACCCACATGATTGTATTCAGTTGAACCTTATCTCCTTAAAGTTCCATGTATTCCGTATTATTATTTCATGATTTGCAGTATACAGGTATAGATATCTGTCATGGGTTAGCTTGTGGTCCCTAGGGGTGATGAGTACCATGTAGCATTCAGGCTCAGCGAATTGGGGTGTTACAAACTTGATATCAGAGTCTAAGGTTCAATAGAGTCCTAGGAAGTCTGAAAGCCGCATCTAGTAGAGTCTTGTACATAGGTGTGTTGCTCGCCACATTTATGTGCAGGAGGCTATAAGATGTTTTAGGAACAGTCCCCTTTCTTCATTATTCATGTGATGCTAGTGATCATAATCAAAAGTTACACTCTCAATCTAATCCATTCTTCTCTTATTCCAGACCATGGCCCCAAAGAGAATAAACCAGCCAGCTCCTCAGCCCGAAGATCCATTGGGCGAACATATTTCCCATGCGGAGTTTAGAGCTGCTTTTACCACAATTGCTCAGTTTATGGCTACAGAAAATGAACGGCCACCAATCATTCTGTCTAATCCAGTAGCCACTCCTAAAGCAGCTAGGGTTTGGTACATCACTCAGATGAACCCTCTATCTTTCCATGGGTCTAAGTCTGATGAGGACCCTCAGGCGTTCATTGACCAAGTCCAGAAGGTCATTGAAATCATGGGTGTTACTTCTATTAAGAGTGATAAGTTAGCCGCCTACCAGTTATAGGATGTTTCTCATGAGTTGTACAAATAGTGAAAGTTTGAGAGGTTAGATAATACAGACCCTATCGAGTGGGAGGAATTTGTCACAACTTTCTTAGATAGATTTTTCCCTAAGAGCTGAGGAAAGTCAAAGTTCTTGAGTTCATCAATCGCAGGCAGGGGAATATGATGGTTAAGGAGTATTCTCTCAAATTTACTCAGCTAGGCAGGTATGTTTCTCATGTGGTTGCAGACAATAGAGCTAAGATGAGCAAGTTCGTGTCAGGGGTCAATGATAGCGTGGTAAATGAGTGTATGTCTGTAATGCAGATCGGTTATATGACCTTAGCAAAACTCATGACCCATGCCCAGCAAGTAGAAGAGCAGAAGTTTAAGACTAGGGAGAGGCATAACAAGAGAGCAAGGTCAGGTAATTTAAACTTTGCTCATTTCAAGTCAGATGGAGGAAACCATTCACAATTTTGCTCTAGGTTATCCGTTCCAGCTCCTTCCTCTGCCAGAGCTCCAGTGCCAAAGTTCAGAGACGGCAATAGAGACAAAGATCCAAGCTCTAAATCTCAGGGCAGTGTTAGCAGTGCCCGAACGAATCCCCTTTGTCAGACTTATGGTAAGAACCACAAGTGCATTTATAGAGCCGGTAGTGATCTCTATTTTTGTTGTGGAAAGCCAGGATACAAGATTTGGGAGTGTCTATAGTCAAGTCTTCAGGGTCAGAAAAATTATTCTATAACTCAGTCCAGTCACCCAAACCAGCAGAGTGCCATTTCCAGTGCTACCAGTGGGCAACGGCCAAACAAACTCTATGCTCTTTAGTCCCAGTAGGATCAGGAAAATTCTTCTAATGTCGTTACTGGTACGTTACAAATTTTCCATATTCATGTTTATACTTTGCTAGACCTAGGTGCATCTTTGTGTTTTGTTACTCCATACATAGTAGGCAATTTTGGAATCAGTCCTAAAGTCCTAGCAGAGCCCTTCTTAGTCTCTACCCCAATGGGTAAAACCATCATAGCCCGATAGGTATACAGGAACTGCCCGATTATGATATCTTAGAAATCTACGTTAGTAGATTTAGTAGATTTAGAGATGACTGATTTTGATGTCATTCTTGGCATGGATTGGCTTCATTCCTTTTATGCCACAGCCGACTGTAGAAGTAGGATAGTTCAGTTTCAGTTCCCAAATAAGCCCGTCCTAGAGTGGAAGGGTAGCATTTCAGCATTCAGGGGTCAACTTGTTTCCTACCTTCGGGCAAGTAAAATAATTTCTAAGGGGTGTGTGTATCATTTCGTGCATGTTAAAGATTCCAATTTTGAATATCCCAATATCGAAATAGTCCATGTTGTTAATGAATACTCAGATATCTTTCCTGAAGATCTCCTAGGCATTCCTCCTGAAAGGGAAATAGACTTTATCATAGACCTTCTTTCGGATACTCAACTTATTTCTATTCTGCCATACAGAATGGCACCGGCAGAACTCAAGGAACTGAAAGATCAGTTGAAGAATCTCTTAGATAAGGGATTCATCTGACCCAGCATTTGCCCATAGGGTGCGCCAGTGTTATTCGTGTGTAAGAAAGATAGTTCTCTCAGGATGTGTATTGATTACTGTCAGCTGAACAAGGTCACGGTCAAGTACAGATATCCTATTCCTAGGATTAATGATCTATTCGACCAACTTCAGGGTGCCAATTGCTTCTCCAAGATAGACCTCAGATCAGGCTATCATCAGCTCAGAGTTAGAGAATGTGACATTCTGAAGATAGCTTTCCATACTCGGTGTGGTCACTTCAAATTTTTAGTCATGTCATTTGGTCTTACTAATGCCCCAGCAGCTTTTATGGATTTGATGAACCGTGTATTCAAGAAGTACTTGTACATGTTTGTCATAGTCTTTATAGATGATACTCTAGTCTATTCTCGCATAGAGCATGATCATGCAGACCATCTCTGGATTGTTCTTCAGACTCTCAGGGATCATCAATTATTCACTAAGTTCAACAAGTGCGAATTTTGGCTAAGATCAGTAGCATTTCTTTACCATATTGTTTTCGGTGATGATGTTAGAGTAGATCCTCAGAAAACCGAGGCAGTAAAAACTAGCCTAGACCCGTATCTCCATCAGATATTAGGAGTTTCTTGGGTTTGGCTGGCTATTATAGATGGTTTGTCGAGGGATTTTCTTCTATTACATCTCCCATATCCAGATTGACTCAGAAGAATATTAAGTTTCAGTGGTCAGATTTATGTGAGAAGAGCTTTCAAGAGTTAAAGACTCGACTCACCTCCGCTCTAGTTCTAGCTATTCCAGATAGTTCAGATGATTTTTTAGTCTATTGTAATGCCTCTAGAGTGGGTTTAGGTTGTGTTCTCATGCAGCATGGTAAGGTCATAGCTTACGCCTCGAGACAGTTCAAGCCACATAAGAAGAATTATCCTACTCATGATCTTGAGTTAGCAGCGATAGTTTTTGCCTTGAAGATTTGGAGGCATTACCTCTACAGATTTCATGTAGATGTCTTCATAGACCAAAAAATCCTCCAGTATGTCTTTTCCTAGAAATATCTCAATCGTCGCCAGAGAAGGTGGTTAGAGCTCTTGAAGGATTATGACATGAGTGTTCTTTATTATCCGGGCAAGGCCAATGCTGTGGCCGACACTCTCAGTTGAGTCTCTATGGGTAGTATTTCTCACGTTGAGAATAATAAGACAAAGATGGCTTAGGATATCCATTAGCTTTCCATCCTATGCGTTCTCTTAGTTGATTCTTCAGAGGGTGGTGTATGTGTTCATGGTAGTTCAGAGTCATTTCTAGTCTATAAGGTAAAAAGAAAAACAAGAAAGGGATCCTAGCCTTATCAAGCTTAAAGAGTCAGTTCATAATCAGAAAGTTGATATTTTCTCCCAAGGGGGAAATGGTGTTCTTCGTTGTCAAGGTCGTCTATGTGTTCCAGGTGTAGATGAATTAAGGTAGCGAATACTTGCAGAAGCGCATGGTGCGCGATACTTTATTCACCCAGGGGCCACTAAGATGTACCGCGACATGCAGGAGATCTATTGGTGGAGTGAGATGACAAGAGATGTTGTAGCGTTTGTGGCTAAGTGCTCTACATGTAACCAGGTTAAGGTAGAGCATCAGAAGCCTAGTGGTTCTATGTAAGAGTTCACCATTCCTACTTAGAAGTGGGAAGAAGTTAACATGGACTTCATGATGGGTTTGCCTAGAACTCATCATCAGCATGATTCAGTCTGGGTCATTATAGATAGAATAACCAAGTCAGCTCATTTCCTTCCTGTTCGTACTTCTTATTCCGCCGAGGATTATGCAAACTCTATATCAGGGAGTTAGTTAGGTTACACGGTGTTCCACTATCTATCATCTCAGACAGAGGTACCCATTTTAATTCTCACTATTGGAAAGCATTCAAAAAGGGTCTCGGTACCCAAGTCCATCTCAGCACAGAATTTCATCTTCAGATAGATGGTCAAGCAGAGAGGACCATTCAGACTCTTGAAGATATTCTAAAGGAGTTTGCAATTGACTTCAAGGGAAGTTGGGACGACCACTTGCCTTTGATTAAGTTTGCATACAACAATAGCTATCATTCTAGTATTTAGATGGCTCCATTCAAAGCTCTCTATGGTAGGAGATGTAGATCTCCGATTGGTTGGTTTGAAGTTAGTGAGGCATCATTCATAGGTCCTGACTTAGTATTTAACGCCTTAAATAAAGTTTAGTTGATCAGAGAGAGACTCCGGGATTTTCAAAGCCAACAGAAGTCCTATGCAAATGTTCATAGAAAGGATCTCGAGTTTGAGGCCAATGACTATGTCTATCTTAAGATCTCTCCCATGAAGCGAGTGAAGAGTTTTGGAAAGAAAGGAAAACTCAGTCCCCGGTATGTCGGTCCCTTCAGAATTCTTTATCGATTCGGCAAGGTAGCTTATGAGCTTGAGTTACCTTCAGATCTACCCTCAGTCTATCAAGTCTTCCATGTCTCTTTGATAAAGAAGTGCATAGGTGACCCAGCAGTTTTTTTCCCTATTCAAAGCATCGACATTCATAACGGCCTCTCCTATGAAGAGATTCTAGTCAAAATCTTAGATTATCAGACTCATAGATTGAGGCACAAAGAATTACCTCTAGTCAAGGTTCTTTGGCAAAATCAATCTCATGAGGGAGCTACTTGGGAAGCAAAAGCAGATATACATACCAAGTATCCTTAACTTTTCCCCGCCAGTTCATATCAAGCTCAAGGTAACAGTTCTCCTTAAGCTTATTTAGTTTTACGTTCATGTTTCCAGTATAAACTTAGTACTTATTAACCATTTTATACTCAGTTATGCATTCATGTGTTAGTTATCCATGCATCAGATATGCACGAGTTCAGTATGTTTAGCATGTCAGTCATGAGATCAAGTTTAAGTTATTCATGTTAAGTTTGGGTTCTATTGTCTTGTATCCCTTCTCAGTAAATTTCCATTCAAGGACGAATGTTCCCAAGGGGGAGATATTATAATACCCCGCATGTTTCTAAGCTAGGAAGTGAATAAGTATTCCTACGTATAAAATCTTCTATCTTGCGATTCATACTTGAGTACATGACTTAAAATTAATATCCTAGTGATAGGATAGCTTATAATGCATTAAGAATGTTCATATGAGTCACTTAAGGTAATACAGGCTAAGAATTATTGAATCCATCAAGTTTTAGTGTTCGATTTTGCAAGTGTCATCTTGGAACGAGTATAAATCTACGTTAATGTGGTGTTTTGGCTGATTTAGACCCACCAAATTGTAGAGAATCAAATTAGCTTTCCAACAATACCAATTTCTCCTTAATTTAATACCCGAGCAAAAAGTTATGCCCATTTCATGAGAGACAATAAGGAGCGCCGATTGGTTAGGCGCCGCCCAACCCAAACATAGGCGATTGGTTAGGCGCCGCCCAACCTAGCTTAGTCAATCACTTGGGCACCACCTAATTCAGTTCCAGGTGCCAAAAATAATCCGTCTTGAGTTATTTTAAGGGTAATTAAGTCTTTTAACACTCCTTAAACGTCCCTAAACTTAACCCTACAAAATATATAGCTTCTAAACATATTACAACCCTATTATCATCTCAAAACTCATCATCCAATAGCATAAAGAGAAAAATAACTAGGGTTGCAAACTAATCTTGAAGATCCAATTTCAAGGAAATTCCTTCGTTAATCATCAAGAATTTTCCTTCTAATGTATGTGTGAGTTGATTTATGGATCCCATTCATCCATAAGTTCAAAAACCTTCTTTTTCATTATAAAGTATGATTTCTATATTGTTGGATGTTGATGATCATGTTGTTGATATTGGGTGATTCCCAAGATGGAATCTTTGTATGTTTTTTTGAATTTCAAGATATAATATGTGTTGGAAACATGTAAATTTGGTTGTTCATGATGTATAATTTGATGATTTTACCTATTCTTAAGATGTGCGTGGAAGGTGTCTGATAAAATTCCTAGGAAACTAGAAAACATGAAATATAGCTAAATTATGACTAAGTGAAGGATTCATGATATGCCCTTACGTTCCAATGACTTCTCTGTTGATAATGTGCCCTGTAAATGTTGTTGGAATACTCATGAACTTTTCTTATGAGTTTATTCTATGCTTACTTGCAAATCCTACTTATGAAAGAGATGTCTGATAACCATGCAATCCACATGAACTTCCATGCTATTAGTGTGTGTTGCCAATATGATTATGCAATGAACATGATATTAAGATTGTGCAAGTACTTCCATGTGATAGCAAATCCTTTCCATGCAATGCGTTATTGATAACCATGCTTAGTATGAGATCCCTACTTATGATATTATAAATTATGGACTCTACTCTTATGATCAGGTCAGTCATGTGTGTCAATTTCCTTCCATCGAGTCCTAGAGGCACTTTTACTCGAAAACTATAGCTGTGTGCCTAGATCCATCTCATGTTTCATGATATCCGAACTCAAGCTATGATTCCATAGACTTCAGTCAGTCATTTGACTCAGGAAAACCTCATGGTCTTAGTCAGTTATTAGATATCAGTAACATTCCACCAGTCAATGGAATTCAGTAAGATTAAGTCATGCACAGTCAGATATTCATGTTGAGTCTCTCCAGATGGGAGTAAAGGTTAGCACCGAGTGAACCCAAGGATAGGAACTCACCCGCCCATTCAGGGTATGATTCTTAGTAGTCATCCTTGTGTTCCAGAACTACGTAGCTAGCGTAGGTTGAGAAATCTTAACCCATCATATTAGGGTTAATGAGGTGGCTTAACCCATCACTTTAGGGTTCCCACAGTTCTCATTGAGTGCTTGCCAAATAAGGGTCACTCACAGGATGTCCCTACCCGTGGCACGGTATTGACACCCCTCTAGTCGGGGCAGAGATTGGACCCCAGCTTAACCATAACGGAATATATGGGGCATGTCAATTTAATACTACTTCCCACAGTTTCAGTATTAGTCTTAGTTAAAGAAATCAGGGCGTTCTTTAGATTTCAGTATATACAGGACTGTCAGATATAGTCATCCATGTTATCAGTTTTAGTATCAGTTATGACAGTTATCAGTAAACCACATATTAGCTTATAGGTCATGCTATCACGTATTCATGGTCCTAGTTTCTATATATGTGTGTTTACACTCCCACGTTCATACTAGTCAGGTAGTGTTGTTTATGTATGAAACCCTTTATGTTCAGCCTACCTTCCTCATATACTCAGTACCCTAGTTGTACTGACATATTTGCGCTATGGTGCTTTCTTTTCATGTTACGCCATAGGTTCCGAGACACGAGCTCCAGCCCTGCAGTAGCGGTAGCATTCCAGTCGCAGAGACACAATGAGTCCTTATTGATTCGAGGCCAATATGATTTGATCCATTTATTTATTTCTTCAGTTCAGTTTTAAGGAGTTAGTTGGAGACATGTTCCTTCAACTCCTTATTCTGATAGTTTAGAGGCTTTCAGATTTATGTTCAAATTTACGTTTAGATTGAGTTGTTTTTGGTATTTTCACCCACATAATTTCATTCAGCTGAACCTTATGTCCTTACACTTCCATGTATTTTGCATTATTATATCATTATTTGCAGTATACAGGTATAGATATCATTCATGGGTTAGCTTGTGGTCCCTCGGGGTCATGAGCACTGTGTAGCATTCTGGTTTAGCGAATTGGGGTGTTACAGCTACTCACAAGATTGGAGGTTTCATACGTAGGAAAAATGGTTCATCTCTTACCTTAGAAACATATAGGGTATTACAGTATGTCCCTCTTAGGGACATTCATCCTTGAATGGAAATTAACTAAAGCAGGTGAGATGATAAGATGAAGTACGTACAAGACATACACTGCTAAAACATCGGTTCATGACTGGCATGACTAAAAGTTGAGCACAACATACTGAACATGCATATCTGATGCATGGGAAGCTAATTCATGAATATAAGACTGAGGATTCTAATAAAGTAAGTCTTCTCAAAATGAGAATGCATATCTGATGCACAACTAAAAGGCTGAATCCATGCATAACTAATCCATGATTATATGACTGACATAATACGTGAATGCATGACTGAAAGTACTAATGAGCTGATCACACATATCTGATGCGTGAATTCATGACTAAACTTACTCATGAACATGCAGTGGTAAAGGTATCAAGTTTGAACTAAAAACTGAGCATGGAACTTAATACCAAGTTTGGCACTGAAATATGAACATGAGAACGACTAAGTTTAAGGAAAACTGTTACCTTGAACTGATAATACCGATAAGTTTGAGATTAATTACTCCATATGCATGATCGAAAACATGAGAACATAACTAAGTTTGGGACGTGGTAGATATACTGAATATCATGATCTGAACTGAATCTTGAAAATATGGCATACGACTGAAGTTCGATTTTGAGGGTTAACTTATGAGTACCACTTCTCCAAACTGGATTCATAAAAAGAAAATAGAGCAGCATGTTTATGTAATGAAATTTTGGGGGTATGATGTATCCCCCCCTTGGGACACTATGTCCCTCAAAGAATACTGACTTAGAGGAGCTACTGAGGGAAATTGAGGTGATGAGCAAGACACCTAGGAACTGAGTCATGACTCAATAGCTAGGATCTGAAACTGAGACATGATACATGAACTAAGCTAAACACGAGTGCATAAATACACTAACTTATCTGATTAACTGAATAAATAATAGCTGAATACTAGATCTGCAATGCTAAACTGTACTTAGTCTAAATAGCTGGGCTGAGATTTTTGTGTTTAATGCATAGGAGATAAGGACTAACTGAGTAGAATGAGGTATATGTGCATGGATTTATGAAGTTTGTATTATTTTAAAATGCGAGACCAACCATACGACATGGCTCTGAGGTATTCTTTAAACTGGGGTACTAAAACACTGATAACTGAGTACTGACAATCTAAATGCTATGGTCAAGCATGTCTAGAACTGAACTGAGTTTCAAATCTAGTACTAAACTGTAGATGACATTATAACTAAGCCTATAGCTAGTACAGAAGTACTGAATTCAAGGACTGAACACTGATCACTGAGTGCTAGATACTAAAACTATAATTGAGTTAGCAACTTAGTTTTTGATGGCTATATGCTGGGGACTGAGAGAAGTTAAGGATCTAAATGTGCACTTACACTTTGTACTTTCCTAACTTCTAAATACGACCCCTTTCTAGACATTTACTTGCACATTTATTATGACATTCAAGCCTATCTTGACAAGTACACCCTTGTGCAAAGTAAGTATGCAACAATCTTCTCTTATCTAAACAACTGCTCATCTCTACAATGTTTCATAAGGAGAGCTAACTGGAGGAGTAAATCAGGAGGACCTGAAACATGAATAGATATAAACTAAACTCGACACATGAATGAAACTTGAGGAATAAAAGATCAATAGTTTGGATTTACCAATAAGGTCTGAACTAAGGATATATATGACATAGTCTAAATGTATCTGATCTGTAGGGACATAGCATGAGTCATAAAAGCTAAGTATACTTGAAAGTATGATATGCGTACATGAGTCATAAGCCGCATGACCTGAGTCTAGAGTTTTCTGTACTCGTAGGACATGATTCGAATACTGAGGGAATTGGAACTGAACCCCTTATACTGGGAACTGAAGGCACACTTAATCCCATGGAAAGTGTATGAAGGTAGATTGTTCTCATGGAACATGACTCGTACTGTGGAGTAAAAGGTACTCCTTATGCTGGAAATTGAATTCATACATGATTATAGTTCATGACCATAGAGTTGGTATGCAATGCCTGAGTTGGTTTCTGATAGCTGAAGTGAAAAACTCTGCACTGAGATGAGAATGGGTGTGGAATTGTCTTCCCTTACTGCTTTCTATACATACTGGTTCTACTACTGAAATCTGAAGGCCTGGCATAGGACTTGATCTACCATCACATACCTACATTATGTTCAACACCTGTCTATCTTACTAAACACATCATCTGATTCTATTTCCTCATATACTGCTAATATCACAGTCACAACTTTATACTTAATTTTGAGTCAATAAACTTAAGTGTTTAGCTCGTACTGTTCAAGCCTACTAATCTAATCCCCATGAATACATAATCTGATCAAATAAAATAATACTACCCCAACTCTACTATTGCTAAACTTCTGCATTCAAGAATGAGTTCTCATGATCATGAATAAAATATGTAAGACCTTGGAACAATAATAAACTGATGGGATACTATTTAAGTATGTTGCTAATCTCATAACTGACCGTAGGGACTACCTGAGAAAGCCCTGTCTTTAGGACTTTGAACTTCTTTATTAATATTACCTTGAAAGTAAGGTAAAGTGAACATGAGGGGTATATGATATGAATCTACATTATTTCTATAAAGAAACTTGCTATAGAACGATCTTGAGACATGAAAGAAGGGAAACTGTTCCTAAAACATCTCATAGCCTCTTGCACATAAGTGTGGTGAAAAACACGCCCATGTACTAGACTCTACTTGATGCAGATTTTAGACTTCCTAGGACACTGTTGAACCTTAGGATCTAATACCAATTTTGTAATGCCCCAATTTTCTGAACCAAAATTCTACACGATGCTCATGACCCTGAAGGACCACAAGCTAACCCATGACTGATATCTGTACCTGTAAACTGCATAATATCTCATAAAATATATGGAAACATGAACTGTAAGGCCGTAAGGTTCAATACTAATACATATTTTAAAAAAATATGGTATAATAATACCAAAAAGGAACCTAAATACTGAATTCTGAATATCTAATCTGACGTCTAGTTTGAAAGACTCTAACTGAACTGAATAAGGAGTTGATGGGACATGTCCCAAACTAACTCCAACTACTAAAATAAAGTGAAAACTAAAATAGAAATGAAATCATCATGTCCTTCAAGGATGAGGACTCACGTCTAACTCTGACTGCTGATCCTAGAATCTACTGCTGATTTGGAGATCATGCCTCTAAACCTTTGAATGTACTGAGTATACGAGTGAGGTAGGCTAAATGCAAAGGGTTATATGCATGGACAATATTGACTGATATGAATTTGAGAGTACATACATGTATACATAACTGTAACTGAACTCGTAGAGATACAAACTACTGAGTCTGAATACTGATAACATGAGTGTGCTGATAATAAGATTCTGAAAGACTGAGTTTACCGATATTGATATATAAATCAATAATAAGTGATGGATATGATACTGTATTACTGATATACTAAGAGTCTGATATTGCATTACTGATAAACAAATGATTATTTCTGATAGTTTGAATTATGAAAAACTGGTCTGATTGACTGTATTTGATAGTCCTAAAGCTGAGTACTGATAGCATGAGTTCTGATAACTATTGTAATTGATAGCATAAGTGACTATATCTCACAGTCCATAAATCTAAAGGAAACTATCTAAGTTCCATTCTATTTCTGAGTTGACTGTATCTGATAGTCCTGATATACTGAAATCTGAAGAGCTATCTGAGTTCTTTACTGAGACTAGGTAACTATAGCTGACAGTCCTGAAATTTGTAACTAAAACTGTGGGAAGTAGTTATCTAACCGACATACCCCAAATACGCTATAATAGCTAAGCTGGGGTCCAATCTCTGCCCCAACTAGAGGGATGTCAATACTGCGCCACTAGTAAGGACAGTTGTGAGAACCCTATACTGGTAGGTACTCAATGAGAATGGTAGGAACCCTAAACTTATGGTTTAAGCCAACTCTTTAACCCTAATCTGGTGGGTTAAGATGTCTCAACCTACGCTGGCTATGTATTTCTAGAACATAAGGATGACTACTAAGAATCACACCCTGAACTGGCAGGTAAGTTCCCATCCTTAGGTTCACTCGGTGCTAACTTCTACTCCCATCTAAAGGGCACTGAACTGAATAACTAAGCTGAACTAAATAATTGAACTGAACTGATTAGCTAAACTGATACTGATTAACTGGGCTGATAATACTGGCATTGTTTAGCAGAGCTAAACTAAGTTTATTGGATTCCAATGACTGACAGAATGTACTGAGTTTTGAGGACTGGTTAAGAGTACTGAAGTTACTAAGATTGACTGTGAATACTGAGGTTGCTGAGGTTACTGAGCATTGAGATTACTGAGATTACTGCACTTCTGAGATTACTGAGATTTCTGAGTTTTAGTGAGTCACATGACTGATTGAATTCTATAGATCATGGCTTGACTGACAGTATCGTGAAAACATGACATGGCTCTAGGCACACAACTATATTTTTTGGGTACAGGTACCCCCAAGACTCGATGGAGAAAACTAACACAATTTGAATTTCGTGAGTACACGACCATCAATAAAACTTCATAATACATGAGAGGGGGATTTCATGAAGTACATGGTCATCATAATATCTATTATGAATAGGAATGCTTATAATCAAGTCATAAATCTCATATTCTAATATCATGGACATTCCGACAACTTATACTATTCATAGAAATCGCATGAAAACCATTCAAATGTAAGGCAACGGCAACATGTAATGCTTAGTTCATATTGTAATGATTTGGGGATATTATACTTCATGTATTTATTCAACATATCAAACATGGTAGGGAAAGCATGGATATATTTTGTGTACATAATTTATATCTCCATTATCATACATGCTTTATACCACAACAATAACAACATATAATTTGCATGGAAATTCATATTGGAGTGTATGACTAACATGAACTTAATTTAGATATCATGAAATTATGTAAATATAAAGTTTTAAAATACTAGGCATTCTATCGAACACCTTGCATGCATTCTTTAAGGCATAGGTGGATTTCATACTTGCATTCTATCAATCCATCTAAAGATCATGTTTTTTAACTAACAACATAACTTTCATGAGATATATAGTCACGATACTATTATATTAAAAAACAAACAAATATAAACATGGATATGATCATATCCCCACAATCAACCAAGCTTTTGTATTTTAAAGATTGATTCTTGAACCACAGACAAAGGGAATCCGTGGATGAACACTACGCATAACTTGGAAGGGAGGTTCTTGATGATTGACGGAGGAATTTCCTAGAAATTGGATCTTCAAGCTTAATTATACAACCCTAGTTGTTTTTTCTCTTTTAGTGCTCTTGAATGATGAGCTTTGAGATGTTAATAGGGTTGTAATGTGTTTAGAAGCTATATATTTCGTAGGGTTAATTTTAGCGACGTGTAAGGAGTGTTAAAAGACTTAATTACCCTTAAAATAACTCAAAATGGAGTGTTTTTCGCACCTAGAACTGACTTTGGCGCATCCAAGTGATTGCCTAAGCTAGGTTGGGCGGCGCCTAACCAATAGCCTATGTTTGGGTTGAGCGGCGCCTAACCAATCGCCTATCCTTATTGTCTCTCACGAAAAAGGGCATAACTCCTCGCTCGGGTGTTGGATTAAGTTAAAATTGGTATTGTTGGAAAGATAATTCGATTCTCTACAATTTGGTGGGTCTAAATCAGATAAAATACCATATTAACATTGAGTTATACTCATTCAAAGATGACCCTTGCAAAATCAAAACTAAAACTTGATGGATTCAAAAACTCTTAGCTTGTATTACCTTAATTGACTCATATGGACATGATTAAGGTATCATAAGCTATCTTATCACTAGGATACTCACTGTAAGTCATGTACTAAAATGCTACTCACAGGATAGGATGTTTCATTTGTAGGAAAAATGGTTCGTCTCCTAGCTTAGAAACATACGGGGTATTATAGTTCCAATCAAACTTTAAAAGATATGTCGAGGGAATATAAGATAGATTTCAATGGTATTTGGGATGATAATTAGCGTTTGATCGAGTTTGCTTATAATAATATCTACTATAATAGTATTCGGATTGCCCCATTTGAGGCGCTTTATGGAAGAAGGTTTAGATCTCCTATTAGTTGGTTTTTGGTTGGTGAAGCTATTAATGGGACCAAATTCAGTTCTTAAGCACATGGAGAATATTCAGCTATTCTGGGAAAGAATAAAATTAGCTTAAAGTTTTTAGAAGTATTATATTGATATGAGGCGAAGTGAACTTAAGTTTATTGTTGGTGATTTTGTTTACCTAAA
The DNA here is from genome assembly GCF_002878395.1 of Capsicum annuum. Classification (NCBI taxonomy): domain Eukaryota; kingdom Viridiplantae; phylum Streptophyta; class Magnoliopsida; order Solanales; family Solanaceae; genus Capsicum; species Capsicum annuum. The sequence continues at coordinate 94,021,670 of NC_061116.1, read as the reverse complement.
AGTTTCACCCACGAAAGGGATGAAGAGATTTTGTAATAAGTCAAAACTCAATACCTACTATGTTGGTCCTTATAAGCTAGTGGGTTATTTCGGCAATATAGCCTATGAGTTAGAGTTTCACGTACCTTAGCATTATGTATCCAGCTTTTTAGTGTCCTTATTGAATAAATAAATTAGTGATCTCATGATAGTTTTTCCTTTAAAGAGTATGTGTTGGTGTGTAAATATAGTCTTTCTTATGAGGAGGTCCCAGTTTAGATCTTTGACTGTCAGTTCATACGTTAAGAAAAAAGAGGTCACTTTAGTGATGGTTCTTTTGTGAAATAAACTAGTTGAGGGAGATACTTGGGAATAAGAGGCAGATATGATGACCAAGTACCCCCATCTTTTCTCTTTTAACTTACTTCCAGTGTGAGGTAATAGTTTTCCCTTAATTAATTACTTTCGTCTCATGTCACTCGATTATTCTCATTTCAAAGAATAAATTTATGGGTTTAGTTTAGTCTTTGTTTCGATTATAGACTTAGTTATCATGTCGATACTAAACAATTAGAACTTTAGTTTTTGGATTGTAGTTCTTTCCCAAACTTTTAATCATAGTTTATTTCGATTCGTGGACAAATGATCCTAAGGGGAAGATATTATAACACCCAAAATATCAATGCCAAGATTAGAAGCATGCTTCAAGTACATGCAGAATAAAATTCATGTTTATGTAGTATGAGAAGAAACTTATACATGTATTAATTGAATGAGAATAAACTGATACATGTATTAATTATCAACACCTTTATTATCGATTGATTTCCTATGAAGAATCTCACTGTAGTCAATGTAAAACAAGCATAAGTCCTAGATTCAGAATTATTTTTGTGCTCAATACCCACCAAATGATATACATATATTTGAATTATTTATCTAACTCATCAAGTTTTTCCCTAATCCAACTTTGGAGTAAAAATTTACGTCAATTTTACTGAAGTACTGTCAAAGCTCTCAATAACGATCCATCAGAAAAGCACAATGGGTCATGGGATTGTCCCATGGACCATGAGGTATCTCATGGACACTTCATATGGCAAAAAAATAAAGTCCCAGACATGAACTCCATCAATGAACCATAACCAAGCCAGGCCTCGTGGGCCATCACGTGAGTAGTCTAGATAGTCTCCAACAACTTTACACACAATTTTAAAAGAATCATTTATTTTTTCCCTTCTCTATTAACATCAAAAATAAATATTTTAAGCTATTTCAAGCCTGATTATTAGTCCTAACCTTACCTAAGTTACTTATTCTTCTAAATACAATCAACACTTGGCAAAAAAAATAAAGAAAAAGGTGATTTTCTTTCCCAAGGAAAAATTAGGTTTCTTTAACTTCGGGCCCCAGGTTCAAAGAATAATTTAAGATTCTTGTCTCCAAGTATATTTAAAATTATCAATGGATTTCCCTTCACCTATTGATTCCCAAAATTAAATCAAATCATCGGTTCAAGTATTTCACCAAAGCCTAGAGTTCAAAAATGTTGTGATTTCTTGATATTTTAGTTCCGCGATATTATTGACTTATAAACCCATGTTTTACTAGGAATTTTAGTACCATTATATATTCATAATTATAAATCCTCGTTATATTGGGTAATCTATGATTGTTGGACTTTAGGTATGAACCCTACAATTACTCAGTATATGGATATTGTCTTAATAGTTGCATTCTACTTATTAGATAGTGGGTTATGAACACCCAATGACCTAGAATTTTATGCATGTAGTTATGAGTACTTAGAAATTTATCTTTTCATTGATGTAGTAATATTTTTAGATGCATATAGTACTATAAGCTTGTTAGTTATCCAGTTAAATGAACCACATAGTTATCAATTGTTATTAAGATAGAAGTAGTACTTAGCATCGAGTAGACGTAGGGATATGTCTCAACTAGAAGTTAGGATGAGACATTTAGTACAAGTACCTAAGTCCCAAGGCTATAGTACCATTATAGTTTCTAAAACATAATCCATCAGTCCAAACTTTAAACCTTAGTCCTTATGGATATCCATTTAGTAGATCCACATCAATCAGTGTTTGTACCCTTGGAAAGGTACAGAGCACCCTTCAAGCTAGAGTTATAGGTTGGACTTTGGTTGGCTCAAATTAGGGTATGTTAGTTAATGGTAGCTCTCACAGTCCACAGGTCATATTTAGATAGTTGCATGACCTCGTATTAAATTATTCAACTTATCATACAACATATGTTTATTACTAAGTCTTGCATCATTCTATTATGTTAGAGGCATTATGTTCAACCTATGAAAATTATTTTATATTTCACATACATAATAAATTCAAAGTATTGATCACATACTTTTCTTTCCACTTTATTATCTTGTAATATAGGTTCTGACGTTCACCATCCAAATCACACATAGTAAAATATCCTACTTTATCAACAATAGATTGTTGAGGCCTCATCATCCGAGGACTAGATTATAGTATCTTATTTATGTTTTATTTTAGTTTTAGACAGTTAGCTAGATTATGATTTTAGATTTATGGGTTTAATCAGATATTGTCATTTGGGCTCATATCCAAACCTACTATTTTGATTATTAATTTCAGCATTAGTGATTTTTAGTTATTTTTTATACTCATAGTTTTGTGTTAGTCCACATATTAGCTTTGAGTCACTTGTGACTCTAAGCATCGATTTACGACTAGGGATAGTCTCTGGTCCTGATAGAGATGTAGAGTTAATTTCTACTTTTTCCTTATTCAAGTTTAGACTTTGTTTATAGTCAAGGTTTATAGGGCCTTGTCCCCATTCGAATCCTGTGATTTTAGTAGAGGCTTCATTAGACAATAGTTATGTAGAAGTTTATAGTATATCATTTATTACCAGTTATGTCTTACTAAAGATTGTCAATTTAAGATTTAGACCAACTTATCTTAAATGTTTCTGCTCCAACTTTGATAATTATAATATCCTATAGACTTTCCATGCTAAGGGTATTCATATAATCCATAGTAAGAAGCTATTTATGGCTTACGGCATGGGTGTAGACTCAATTGTGAGCTTTGGGTGGATTAGCATTATCATCTTGGTATCGGCCTCAATGACAACTTGTCTGACTAGTACTTATAATGTTGTTGCTGTTTTTGTCTTTATCAACTAGTTCACAAAGCAAACATGGTTGGGTTGAATAAAAAATATTTAATAAATTATCAATTTCAAAACTGTAAAAAAGGGAAATGACAACAAATTTGTTTACTCGAATAAGATGACATAAGGTATTCAAAAATCAAATATAGTAATCCATCAACCTTAAGGTATAATTTCATCTGGAATGGGCATAAAAAGGTACATAATGTATGAATGCTTAATTGGTGGTCTATTTTCTATTCTGTGAATCTTGAAAGAGTTGATTTTAAATTAACCAATTAAATTATAGAATAACCTTGATTGTAAAAAAATTATTGTAATTCCTCGAATCCATACTCTGGACACTACACAGTGCTCATAATCCCAAAGGACCACAAGCTAACCCATGACTGGTACCTATTCCAATAACTGTGTAATAGATACTGTAATGATTGCAAAAATAGGCGGAAGCATATTTCATAAGGTTCAAATATATAAATAAACTTGAATGCGGTATCAAAATACCAAAACAAAACATCAATACTAAAAACTGAACAACTGTTTGAAAATACTCGTCTAAAAAAGCCTCAAACTGTCTGAACTATGGAGTTGATGGGACAGGCCCCCAACTAACTCCATCTACTATAAATAAAACTTAAGCACGTCCATGAACTATGAGGACTCACTACTATTCTGAAAGATGATAATCTGAACTGCTAAGGGTACTCTAGAGACCATGCATCAGGACCTAAGCTATAAGACATCATAGCACAAAAAAAATCATGCATCAGTACTTTGAATGTACTGGTATGCTCAGTAAGGTAGGCTGATATGCATGGGTTTATATATATGCATAATAATAAATGAATAGCATGAGTATGACATAGTAAGAGTACATGCATGAATACATAGACCATAACTGAGATCGTGCTAATACTGAGTACTGAATCATAATAGTGATAATCGATATTTGAGTTTACAAATATTGTATTACTGATTATCTGAATGACTATATCTAATAGTTCTGAATACTGTGCAACCATACCGAGTTTCGTACTGAGCTGAGGGACTATGTTTGATAGTCCTGAATGTGTAGAACTGAACTGAGTTCTATTCTGAAACATAAACTAGAACTGAGACTGTAGGAGGTAATCATCTATCCGACATGCCTCTTCTCTAATAGGATTTGGGGTCCAACTTGTAACCCCAGTTGAAAGGGTGTCAATACCTTTCCACGAGTAAGGATAAGCTGTGAGTTAACCATCTCTAATAGGAAACCCTTTCGTCAACCCTTGCTGGCAGGATAACTTGGATGAGAAGTATCAACGCTCATAATGTCTGGCAGGAAGACAACTCAACCTATGCTGGCTATGTAGTTCTGTAACATAGGGATTGCTACTAATGGTCAAACCCTCTACTGATAGAAATGCCCCCATCACTGGGTTGACTCGATGTGGAATCCTACTCCGAATTGAATAGACACTGAACTGATATCTAGGTTGTACTAGGTTAGACTGGATGGTTACTGAGATTTACTATTTAGCTGAACTAAACTAAGTTCACTGAGTTCAGTTGACGATGGAAGACTATTGAATTTTGTTAGCTGACTGAGTTTACCGAGGTTTGAACTAGATACTAAACTAGACTAGACCAATATTGATTCTACTGAGTTTTCCTGTGTTCTGTAATTGATTGAGAGTACTACTTATCATGTCATAATTGATACTATTCTATGACTTACCATGGCTCAAGGTAATCAGCAAAATTATTGGGCACAAGTACCCCCAAGACTCGATAGAATAAATTATGAGACATGGAATAACATGAAACATGTAAACTATGAACTTGAGCATTATTCATTCATTTGGGGCATTTTGACAAACACTTGCACGATATAACTTGCATATAAGCTCTCTTGACATGATTTCACGATATTAATAGTTCAAGTTGACAATTTATCAAGCACTTGGTGAACATTGAATATGAACATAGTATTGAACAACAAGTAAGCATCATAATTCATCTCTAATTTACAAGTCAAAGGTTTATCATGGATTCACATGAATCTACACACATAATGTTCAATTTCACATGAGATATATATATATATATATTCATGAATTAGGAACTTAATCCAAATATCAATCATGGATACACTTTAATTCCAACCATGGAAATCATAAAATCAATTACTTGAAGTTACAAGAGATTCTTAGACTCTAAGGGTGGAAGGAACCCTTGGATGAACACTTCACATACTTGTTTGAAGAATTTCTGAAAGTTTATGGTTGAATCTTGAGTTCTTGATTTGACATTGGATCTACTAGGCTTTTGTTCTTGAGAAAATTTGAGAAAGAATGACTATGTTGGCCCTATAGGGAGTCTAATTTTGAGTTTTGTAGGCTGAGGGTTGAGGGAAAAAGACCTAAATACCACCAAGAACGCGGTCTTTTAATGACTAAAAATTGGGTTGCCGATGCATAGGCCAATGAGGAGCGTCGATAGCATCGATACGATAGCCAATGCATTGCTCCATGATTGCGTCGATTCACTACAATTGGATATGGGTAGCTGGGGAAAATAATAATCAACGCGATAGTCGACCAGGCGTGCCAAGATTGCGTTTATCCACTGTCTTATGATTCTAAAGCAGCTTTATACGAAGTCCAAAAAATCCAAAACTTGTCTGAAAACACCTACAGACATTTATGATCATGAATCAACCTAAACATTAATATTTAATGGACGTAAAGTTCGCAAAATAAGATTACCAACCTCAGTAGTTAAAATGACACTAAGTCTGGGTACTTAGCTAAAAATATTCTAATTCTGGGACCCTTTGACAACCCAATAGTACTGAATTAATCTTATGATTTTGTGGAGTCTTACATTATATCCCCTTTTCAGAACATTTGTCCTCGAATGAGATAGTTGAGACTGAGAATGCTGAGAGACTGACTTACTTACTCGACATGAACTTCTAGAACATGGCTATGTGACTGATATTATTGGAATTCTGAGTAATTATACTAAACATGCATATCAGATACATGGATATAGCTAAACATAATTCATGAATACATGACTGAAGTGACTTATGAACGTATAACTGAATATGCAATAGTAACTGATACCAACTTTGTAACTGAAATCTAAACATGAAACTGAATAAGCTTAAGAAAACCATTTTCTTTGAGCTGAGTCTGGATTAGCAGAGAATAGATAAGGATACTTGGTTCACATGTCTGCTTCTGCTTCCCAAGTATCTCCCTCAACGGATAGATTTCGCCAAAGAACTTTGACAAGAGAAACCTCTTTATTGCTTAGTCTATGAATTTGATACTCAAGGATTTCGACTGGGATTTTTTCATAGGAAAGGCTATTCTTAATATCTATGCCCTCAATTAGGACTATGACTGATGGGTTACTTATGCATTTCTTTAGCAAGGAGAAATGAAATACTAGTGAAATAAAGATAAATTTGAAGGTAACATATGCTCGTAAGCTACCTTTCCGAAATGGCTGAAAATCGGTAAGGACCGATATATTAGGGATTGAGTTTCATTTCCTTTCCAAAATGATTTACTCCTTTAATTGGATAGATCTTCAAGTAAACATAGTTACTAATATCAAACTCGATATCCTTTCTTCACATATCTACATACCATTTTTGTTGGCTCTAAGTGGTCTTAATCCTTTCTCCGATCAACTGGACCTTTTATAAGGTCTCAAACACTAAGTCAAGCCCTACCACTATGGCCTCCCCCACTTCAAACCAACCAATGGGAGATCTACACCTCCTTCCATAAAGTGCCTTATGGAGCCATCTGAATATTTGAGTTATAGCTATTGTTATATGCAAACTCAATCAAAGGAAAGTTGTCATCCCAACTACATTTAAAGTCCATCACACATACTCGCAGCATATCTTCTAAGGTTTGAATGGTCCTTTCTTCTTATCATCTGTCTGAGAATGAAAGGCTGTACTGAGATAAACTCGAGTACCAACACCCTTTTGGAATGCTTTCCAAAAATGAGAGGTGAACTAGGTATCTTTATCTAAGATAATGAACAACGGAACACCATGCAATCTGGCCAACTCCCTGATACAGTGTTTGGTGTAATCCTCAGATGAATAAAAGGTATAAACTAGAAGGAAATGAGGTGATTTGGTCATCCTGTCTACAATGACCCAAACTGAATCATTTTTATAACGAGTATGAAGCAAGCCCATCACAAAGTCCATTTTCACTTCTTCCCATTTCCAATTGGGAATACTGAACTCTTGCATGGAACCACTAGGCTTATGATTCTTAATCTTAACTTGCTGATATGTTAAGCACTTAGCCACAAACTCTGTTATATTTGTTTTCATCCCCCTCCACTAATAGATTTCCTAAAAATCACGATAAATCTTCGTGGCCCCTATATAAATAGAGTAACGCGCACTATGCACCTCTGCGAGAATTTGCTGTCTCAAGTCATCTACACCTGGTATACACGGACGTCCTTGAAAACATAAAAACCATCTCCCCCTTGGGAGAAATCCTATAACTTCTAATTTCTGACTAATTCCTTCAACTGGACTAGACTGGGATCCCTATCCTACTTTTCCTTCACTTTGGAAACTAGGGATAATTCTGAGCTACTCTGCACCCACACACTACCTTTTGTTGAATTTAGTAAGCGAATACCTAGTGGGCTAGCTGATGAACTTCCTGGGCTAACTTCTTATTACTATTCTCAACATGGGCAACACTACCCATAGACATTCTACTGAGAGCGTCAGCCACTACATTGACCTTGCCTAGATGATACAGAACACTCATGTCATAGTCTTTCAACAATTCCAACCACCTTATCTAATTGAGGTTTAGGTCTATCTTAGACCACACATACTATCGGCTTTTATGATCAGTGAACACATCAACGTGCACACCATAAAACTAATGCCTACAAATTATTAAGTGGAAAACTACTTCTGCTAACTCAAGATCATGAGTACGATAGTTCTTCTCATGGGGCTTCAGTATTCTAGAGGCATAGGTTCCGACCTTACCATTTTGCATCAAAACACAACCAAATCCGACTCTGGAAGTGTCACAGTACACAACAAAACTGTCGGAACCATCTGGTTTAGTTAAAACTAAAGTTGTAGTGAGGCGAGTCTTCAACTCCTAAAAACTCTTCTCATAAGAATCTAACCACTGAAACTTGACTTTCTTTGGAATCAATATGGAAATAGGGGATGTAATAGATTAAAATTTATTAACAAACCATCGGTAATATCTTGCCAAACCCAAGAAACTCCTGATATCTGAAGGAGAGATGGGCCTGGGCCTACTTTTTACTACTTAGGTATTTTAGGGATCAACTCTAATGCTGTCACTAAAAATTATATGGCCAAGGAATGCTACTGACTTTAGCCAGAATTCCCACTTACTAAATTTGGCAACTATCTGATGGTTTCTGAGAGTCTGTAATACTATTCTGAGGTGGTCTGCATGATCATATTCAGTACAAGAGTAAACAATAATGTTATCTAAGAAGATTATGACGAATATGTCCCAGTACTGCTTGAACATATAGTTTATCAAGTCTATGAAGGCGGCTAGGGCATTGGTAAGACTAATGGACATGACTAAAAATTCAATGTGACCGTACCGAGTTTGGAAAGTTTTTTTTTGAGATGTCACTTTCCCTGACTCTGAGCTGATGATAGCTTGATCTGAGATCTATATTAGAGAAATAACTGGCACCCTAAAGTTGGTCAAACTAGTTATTAATTATGGGGAATGGATACTCGTTCTTGATCGAAACTTTCTTATCTGATGGTAATTTTAAGAGAACCATCTTTCTTACGCACGAATAAAACTGGTGCGCCCCACTAAGATAACTATTTCTAAAGAATCCCTTATCTAAGAGATCCTTTAAAAATAATTTTTATTCTCTGAGTTCTACTGGACCCATTTTGTATGGCGAGCTAGAGATGGGATGATTATCTGGGAAAAGATCAATTCTGAAATTAATTTCCCTTTCGAGAGGAAGTCTGGAAAGATCTTTGGGAAACGCATCTGAGAATTCACATACTACTGATACTGATTAAAGATTAGGGGCTTCTGAACTAGAGTCCTAGACTCAAATGAGATGGTAAACACATCCCTTAGATATCATATTTCTAGCCCAAAAGTAAGAAATAAGTTGACTCCTAAATGTTGAAGTACTACCCTTCCACTCAAGGAGAGGCTCATTTAGAAACTGAAACTGAATAATTATATTTATGCAGTCGACTGAGGCACAGCAGGAATGAAACTAATCCATGCTGAGAATGATGTCAAAATTAGTCATCTCTAATTTGACTAAGTCTGCTGAAGTGACTTTCTGAGATATCATAATCGAACAGTTCTTGTATACCCACCGGGCTACGATGTATTTACCCACTGGCGTAGGAACTGAGAAAAGCTCTGCTAGAATTTTGGGTCCAACTCTAAAATAAATTACACTATATTGAGTAACAAAAGACAAAGAAGCTCTTAGATCTAGCAAAGCATAAACATACAAATGATAAACATGTAATGTGTTAGTGACCACATTAGGAGAACTTTTCTGATCCTGTCGAGACCAAAGAGCATAGAGTTTATTTGGGCACTACCCAATAGTGGAACTTGATGAGGAACCTTGCTAATTTAGGTGACAAGTCTGAATCGGGGGACGATTATGCTGACTCTACGAACCCACCTGAGTACACTGTCTGACTCAGTGGCCTGGCTTGCCACATCCAAAACATATATCACTTCCAGCTTTGTAGATACCTTGCTAGTTTCTGCCATACTTCTAGGAAAGAGGATTGGTTCGGGCACTGCTAGTATTGCCCAAGGGTTTGGGGACTGATGCCCTATCTCGATTTCCATCTTTTGAACTTTGACACTAGAGCACTAGCTAAGAAAGGAGCTGGAACTAAGGATTTTGGGTGGAACTGAGAACGATTCCCACCCTCTAACTGGGCTGAGTGAAATTAAAACTACCTATTCTCGCTCTCTTATCTCCCACTCTATATCTTTATTATTTGCCTTCTCTATCTACTGAGCATAGACCATGAGTCGGGCTATGTCCATCTCCTTAATGAGTTTTGTGGTCCTACACTTCTTTACCATACTGCTAGACACTCCTAATATGAACTTACTCATCTTTGCTCTGCTATCTACTACAACATGTGGGGCATATCTAGCTAACTTAGTAAACTTGAGAGAATGCTCCTGCAACTGCCATATTGCCCTTCTTCAGGTTTATAAACTCCAAAACATTCACTTTCCTCAACTCTAGAAGGAAGAACGTATCCAGAAAAGCAACTGCAAACTCCTTCCATTCTATGTTCCCTACATCTATGACCCTCTCTACCTTTCATAATTTGAACTATGAGTGAGCCACATCCTATACCTGGTATGTGTCTAACTTATAGCTGTCAATAACAGTCACCCCTATGATATTGGTAACTTTCTCCACCTGATCAAGAAATTCTTGAGGGTCCTCTTCTGACTTAGACCAGGTAAAAAATTGAGGGTTCCTTTGGATAAAGTCTTGAATCCTAGCAGTAACAGTATTAGCCACTGGGTTGGCCAAAATAGCAACTGGACATTTATTTTGGGCTACCACGGAATGAGCTAGGGAGGTAAAGGCTGCTCTGAACTACGCGTGGGAAATATGCTCGACCAAAGGATCTGGATTATGGGATGATGGGTTGACTGATCTCCCATTCCTCTTCTCTAAGTTCTCTTTGAGGGAATATTCTATAAATGGAAGAGAAGGTTGGATTAGAAAGATAGTGTAACTGGAGCTCATGCTCATTCATATGTCATAAATACTGAAAGAAGGGAAACATTTCCTAAAACATCTCATAGCCTCTTGTTCATAAATGTGGCGAACGACACACCCATGCACAAGACTATACTAGATGCGGCTTTAAGACTTCCTAGGATACTATAGAACCTTAGGCTCTGATCCAAGTTTGTAATACCCCGAGTTTGTACCCTGGATGCTACACGATGCTCATAACCCCGAAGAACTGTAAGCTAACCCATGATTGGTACCTGCTATAATAACAGTGTAATAGATACTGTAATTATTGCAAAAATAGGCGAAAACATATGACACAAGGTTCAAATCTATAAATAAATATGAATTCGGTATCAAAATACCAAAACTGAACATCAATACTGAAAAACTAAGCAACTGTCTAAAAATACTCTAGTTTGAAAAAGCTTCTAACTGTCTAAACTGTGGAGTTGATGTGACAAGCCCCCAACTAACTCCATCTACTAAAATAAAATTGAAATACTATAAATAATAAGAATGTCCTCAAGCTATGAGGAGTCACCACTACTTTGAGAGCTGATAAACTGAACTGCTAAGGGTGCTCTAGAGCCAGTGCATCTGAACCTATAATATAAAACATCATAGCACAAAGAAAAGCATCCATATGTACTTTGAAAGTACTAGTATGCTCAGTGAGGTAGGCTGATATGCATGGGTTCATATATATGCACAATAATAACTTAATAACATGAGAATGACTAAGTAAGAGTACATGCATGAATACATAGACTCTAACTGAGATCTTGATAATACTAAGTACTGAATCAAAATACTGATAATTGATATCTGAATTTACGAATACTATATTACTGATTATCTGAAGGATTGTATCTAATAGTTTTGAATACTGTGGAACCATACTGAGTTTTGCACTAAGGTGATTGACTATATCTGATAGTCCTGAATCTGTAGAACTATACTGAGTTCTATTCTGAGACTACGACTGGAATAGAGACTGTGGGTGGTAATCATCTAACTGACATGCCCCTTCTCTAATCGGATTTAGGGTCTAGCCTGTAAACCTAGTTGGAAGGGTGTCAATACCTTGCAACGGGTAAGGACAAGGAGTGATTAACCCTCTCAGCCAAGAAGATCCTTCGTCAAGCCTCGCTAGCAGGATGACTCGGATGAGAAGTATGAACCCTCATAATGCCTGGCAGGAAGATACCTCAACCTACTCTTACTACGTAGTTTTGTAATATAGGGATTGGTACTAAGGTTCAAACGTTCTACTGATAGAAATTTCCCTATCCCTTAGTTTACTTGGTGCTGAATCCTACTCCCAACTGAATAGACATGAAACTGATTTCTAGTTTGTACTATGCTAGACTGAATGATTATTGACATTTACTATTTAGCCATACTAAATTAAGTTCACTGAGTTCCACTAACTAACGAAATACTACTGAATTCTGTTAGCTGAAAAAGTTTATCGAGGTTTGAAATAGATACTGAACTAGACTTGACTAATATGTATTCTACTTAGCTTTCCTAAGTTTTTTAACTGACTGAGGGTACTACAAATCATGTCGTGACTGATACTGATCTATGACTGATGATGGCTCTAGGTAATCAGCTAATTTTTGGGTACAAGTACCCCCAAAACTCTATAGCATAAATTAAGAGACATGGAATAATATGAAACATGTAAATTATGAACTTGATCATCGTTCATTCATTTGGGGCATTTTGACAAACACTTGCATGATATAACTTGCACATAAGCTATCTTGACATGATTTCATTCTCTAAATAGTTCACATGGGCAATTTATCAAGCACTTGGTGAACGTAGAATATGCACATAGTATTGAACAACAAGTGAGCATCATAATTCATCTCTAATTTCACAAGTCAGGGGTTATCACGGATTCACATGAATCTATACACAAAATGAACAATATCATATGAGATATATATATATATATATATATATAATCATGAATTAGGAACTAAATCAAAATAGAAATCATGGATACACTTTAATTTCAATCATGAAAATTATAAAATCAATTACTTTAAGTTCACAAGAGATTCTTTAAATCCAAGGGAGGGAGGAACCCTTGGATGAACACTTCACAATCCTTTGTTGAGGAATTTAGGGAAGTTTATGGCTGAATCTTGAGTTCTTGATTTGAAATTGGATCTTCTAGGGTTTTGTTCTTTACAAAATTTGCAAAAGAATGACTATATTTTCTCTATAGGGAGTTTAATTTCGTGTTTTGGGGGCTGAGGGTCGAGGGAAAAAGACCCACATACCCCCAAGAATGCAGTGTTCTAATGGCTGAAAACTGGGTTGCCGATGCGCAGGCAGACGCAGAACGTCAGTGGCATCGACGTAATAGCCAACGTGTCACGTCATGATCATAATGATTCACTGGAGTTGGAAGCTGGTAGCTAGGAAAAATATTAATCAATGCGATATTTGATGCGGCGTGCCAAGATAGCATTGATCTACTATTTTAAGATTCAAAAGGGGCTTCAAACAAAGTTCGAAAAATCCAAAACTTGTGCAAAAACACCTACGGACATTACTGAACATGAATCAACCTAAACATCAACATTTAATGGACGTATAGGTCATGAAATAAAATTTCCCACCTTCATAGGTTAAAATGACACTAAGTCTGAGTATGTAGCTAAAATATTCTAAGTCTTGGACCCCTTGACATGCCTAAAGGACTGAATTAAGCTTAGGATTTTATGGGATCATACAATTATGATATCATAAATATTTTGTCCCCCATTTTAGGTAATACAGCATTCTAGGCTTTCATGTAAACACAAATAATTAAGTTGTCCGGATATGCACCCAATATCTATATTGTCTCGTGATCTTGTCAAAGAGTTGAACGATTTCTCTCGATATAGTTTTCGCAAAAATACATAGGAGTTATTAAATATGATTTATCATATATCCAAAGTAAATTTAACTTATCCTTTTAGCACTCCTAGATTCTTGATAATTATTTCAACTAAATTCTAATTCCCTTGCTTATGCCAAACTGGAGTTATATAGAGTCGGTTAATGTTTGCAACCACCAATCAACAACAAAATGAGAAATAATTTGATATCCGAAAATCCTATATTCATGAAATCATGAAAACTATGAACACTACACTCATGTTGGGTGCACAACTGTAGTAGAGATTTTAGGAACTCATAATACCATAAGAGAAATAATACAATGATGAAGAATTCATAATTACTTACTCTAGAAAATGTATAAAAGAATCCAAGATTGAATTGAAAACTTCCCAAGAAGAATAGACTAGAGAGTATTCTACATTCTACTATGTTCATACATAATATTCTCTGAAAAGCTAATTACTTTCTTAAAAAATCCTAAATAATGTATATATATTGGACCATGAACTTGGACCCAAAATCAATCAAATTACTTATCGACTTAATTTATTGACCTTAAAACTAACATGCAGTTCATGGATTTTATCTGCTCAGTTGTAAATGCTTATCTTGAAGATTCTTGAACTCTGCTATATACCCAATAACATACCATAAAATTGATCAAAGGCCCATGAAGTACTATGTGTTTTATCCTCCCTATGCTATCATACTTTAATATAAGAATTATGAATGTAATATGTAGTCCCGTATCTTCCACTATATTTGGATAGCTCTAATTTGAGCTACGAGATAGTGGTTATTAACTTCCATGCTAAGATCAATGAATTTTACATGTGACACATAACCATGATTTCATCCTTATGCTAGTCAACACTTTGATTCTTCAAATCAAAGATCCATCATATCCATGATAGTAAGTACAACTCGAACATTGCTAAAAATTATGTACATCAAAAATGAGACAAAAGACATTCAAAACACATTTAAAGTACATCAAAAATCTCATAATTTGATGACACTCAGATTTTCCAAATAGATGTCCTAGTTTGAAAATCATTGTGAAGATAATTGGTAGCACGAAATAACAAAGAAATATTAATGGAAATTACCTTGATCAAGACATGTATCCATTAAGGTGTATGGAGAAGTCCTCAACATTGAGATCTTTCTTTCGCGGTATCATTATTACTCTAGATCGGCAAACTGCTATAGAATGGATCTAGAAGCACTAGCATAGCAGGCATGTTGTTCTTAACAAGATACCATAATATTTTTAAAATCTAGTGCTTTTTTTCTTTTTGACATTCCAAATTATAAAATTCAATAGGCATTTTTGAATGTTCTCCTTCTCTTGGGCTTTCCCTTTCCCCATTTGGGTCAACTCCTTTGTTTTTTTATAAGGTTGAAAATCACACCCGATGCAGTTTGCCCAAGTTGTAAAAAAAATTCACCATATAATTGATGTCACGACCTAAATAGTTGTATGTGGCCCCAACACTAGTCCTCTCATGGGAGACCCATCTACGTCAATCAATAACCTAAACACATATTGTAACGCCCCAAATTCTGAACCTCAGACGCTACATGTAACACCTCAATTCTGGTACCCTGAATGCTACACAGTGTTCATGACCCCAAAGGACCATAAGCTAACCCATGACTTATATTTGTACCTGAACACTATATAAATAAGAAAATAGTAGGCTGAAACAAGCAATAGGTTCAAAACTAATAAACAAATGATAATACCATATCTGAATAATATGGTACAACAATACCGAAACTAAAACAAGGTCTGAAAATATCTAGTCTGAAAATACTATAGTCTAAAAGCCTATAAACTTTCAAAATAAGGAGTTGATAGGACATATCCCCAACTAACTCCAACTACTAAAATAAACTAAGTAGTGAAGAAATAAATTAATGATCATGTCCTCGATGGATAAGGAATCACTGCTAACTCTGACTACTGAAAGTGGAATGCTACTGATGCTCGGGAGCTAATGCTTCTGAACCTATGGTATAAAACAGCATAGATCAAATATGTCAGTACATCTGAATATACTTGTATGCAAGTGAGGTAGGCTGAATGCGAAGGGTTCGAATTCATGAACAATGCTAACTAACTGAATAACATAAATGTGGGAATACATGCATGAATAAGTGACTGTGAATGAATTTGTGATAGTACTGACTATTAAGTCTGATTACTGATAACATGAGTCACTGATAACTGATATAACTAATACTGAGAGACTGTATCTGACAGTCTAGGTTATGATGGAACTAACTAATTTTCATATTGTTCTGTGTTGACTGTATCTGATAGTCCTGAAATTATGAAGAACTATATGAGTTCTATTACTGAGACTGAGTCTAAAACTATAATTAGGGGAAGCAGTCATCTAACCGACATGCCTTAAATAAAGCAATATAGCTAGGTTGGGGTCCAATCTGTAACCGCAATTAGAAGGGCTTCAATACCACGCCACTAGCAAAGACAAGTTGTAGGTGACCCTTATCTGACAGTGTCCCCAAAAGAGAATGGTGAGACCCTCATCTAACAGTGTTTATCCACATCATCAACCCTCATCTGTTAGTGTTGATGTCTTAACCTATGCTAGCTACATAGCTCTAGAAATAAAGATTTATTCTAAATATCACTCCTTAAACTGTCATTGTGTGTCCTCATCCTTGCGTTAACTCGGTGCTAAATCCTACTCCCATTTAAATAGACCCTGAACATGATTGACTGAACTGAACTGGACTGAGTTCATTGGGTTTTGTTAACTAATAGAATATTACTGAGATTATTGAAGTACTAAGCATTCTAAGATTTCGGGGATTATTAAGTTTACTGAGTTTTCCTAAGTCACATGACTGACTAAATTCTACTGAACATGGCTTGATAGAGGATATCATGAAAACATAACACTGGCTCTAGGCACACAGCTAAATTGTAGGGTATTAGATACGCCCAGGAGTTGCTAGCATAATATGTAAATCATGACACAAGCCTAAAAGCCCAACAATGGCTATATACTCACGATGCATTCATTAAGACATTTCAACAAACACTTGGGGTGTATCACTTGTACATGAATGGAGAATACATAATTGAATACTATATCATGTAATAAATCTATTCGCATGGACAATTTATCAAAAATTATACATAAACTAATCATGGCATGGTTTCTTCTCCTATTAGTTCACATAGGCAATTCATTAAGCACATAATGAACATAGTATTTGTAGACAACATTTCACGACAAGTAAACATCATGATTCAATTCTAATTTCACAATTCAAGGGCTTAATCATAGGTTCATATGAATCTACTCATATAATAACTAATTCCACATAAAATTTATCACCAAACATGGATTAGAATTCAATTGGTCATTATCAACATGAACAAAAGCAAACCCTACATGGGATTCATAAAAATCAATAAACTTGAACTTTGAAAAACCCAACATGGAGCAATACGGAGCTATAGCATTGCCCCTTTGTTTATGACCTTGAAGTTTTACACGTCGAGGAGACATCGTGGAGATTGACTTGAAAAGGATAATTGGGATTTAGGAGCCCTCCGTGACACCGTGTAATTGCAGAGTCTTACTGGAAACTGACAAATGTCAGTTTGGCTTATGGCGCGATGTGCCATTGGCTGAAATGATGGTTTTTTATGACTGAAACTTTAAATCGCCAAAACTTCTTACCCAGTTATCGAATTTCGGTGAATTTGGTATCGATTTAAATTTTATTCAATTTCTCATAAAATAAAAAGTGAAAATCTTGAAAATTCCACATATATATATATAAGTGTATTCATATTTAAAGAATGTCTTTGACATCTTTAGGATAAATTTAAGCTAGGTATAAGTATAGGGTATATCAATATCTCCCCCTTAGGAACATTCATCTTGGAATGTAACTAACTGAGATGGGAGAAATGATAGACTGAAGCACATACTAAACATGAACAATTGAAAAATGATTTGATGACTGATATAACTGATAAGCTAAATGTATTATGCTAAATATCTATATCTGATGCATTAATACATGACTGAACTAATACATGAGTTCATGACTAACTATGCAATAGTAATTGATACCAAGTTTATAATGAAATTCTGAACATGAACTGGATACTAAGTTGTAACTGAAATTTAAAAATGGAACTAAAAGGATTAAGGAAAGATGTTACCTTGGGTTGAGTCTGAATTAGAGGAGAAGATGTGAGGATACTTGGTACACATGTATGCTTCTGCCTCCCATTTAGCTCCCTCAAAGGACTGATTTTGCCAAAGTAGTTTGTTTTGAGAGATTCCCTTGTTCCTTAGTTTGTGAGTCTGATAGTCTAGAAGCTTGACCAAAATCTCTTCAAAAAAGAGGTTGTTCTAAATATCCATGCTCTGAATAGGGCCTACAACTACGGGTCACGCATGAACTTTTTGAGCAAAGAGACATGGAAGACTGGATAAACTGAGGCTAAATCTTAAGGCAATTCGAGCTAATAAGCTATTTTGCCAAAGAGACTGAGAATTTTTAAGGGACCGACATATCAGGGACTGAGCTTTTCCTTCTTGCCGAATCTCTTCACTCTATTCATGGGAGAGATCTTTAGATAACAATAGTCACTAATCTCAAACTCGAGATCATTTCTGCACATATCTACATAAGACTTCTATTGGCTTTGAGTAGCCCAAAGTCTTTCTCTGATCAACTAGACTTTTTCTAAATCATCGAATACTAAGTCAGGCCCTATAACTTAGGCCTTACTAAATTCGAACCAAACGACTAGAGATCTACACCTCTTACCATAGAGAGCTTCGAATGGAGCCATCTTAATCCTAGAATAATAGCTGTTGTTGTATGCAAAATCAATCAAAGGCAAGTGGTCGTCCCAACTACCCTTGAAATCAACTGCACACGCTCGCAGCATATCTTCTAAAGTCTGAATGGTCCTTTCTTCTTAAATATATGTCTAAGGATGAAAGGTTATACTGAGATCAACTTGGTTACACAGACCCTTTTGGAATGCTTTCCATAAATTAGAGATGAACTGGGTACCTCTGTCTAAGATTACCTATAAAAAAACACCGTGCAATCAAAATAAATCTCTGACACAGAGTTTGGCATAATCCTCGGCTGAATAAGAAAAATGGACTAGAAGAAAATAAGATGATTTGGTCATTTTATCTACAATGACCCAAACTAAATCATGCTAACGACGAGCATGAGGAAAAACCAACACAAAGTCCATATTCACTTCTTCCTACTTCCAAGTATGAATATTGAACTCTTGCATGGTCCTACTAGGCTTATGATGCTCTATCTTAACCTGCTGACATGTAGAGCACTTAGCCACAAACTCTTCCATATCTCTCTTCATCCCACTCCACCAATAGATCTCCCACAAGTTATGGTACATCTTTATGGTCCCTGGATGAATAGTGTAGTGCGCACCATGAACTTTTGCTTGAATTTGAGTGCCTAAAGTCATCTAAACCTAGAACACATAGATAACCCTGATAATGGAATACACCATCTCTCTCTTGGGAGAAAATCTCAACCTTCTGATCCTTGACTGACTCTTTCAAGTTGACTTGACCGAGATCTTTATCTTGCTTTTCTTTACCTCAGAAACTAGAGATGATTCTAAACTACTCTAAATCCATATATTACCCTCCTCTATATCGACTAAGCAAACACCTAGTCTGGCAAGCTGATGGACTTTTTGAGCTAACTTTCTCTTACTATCCTTAAAATGAGCAACACAGACAGTCTACTGAGAGCGTCAGCCACTATGTTGACCTTGCCCGAATGATAAAGGACACTCATGTCATAATCTTTCAAGAGATCTAGCCAAATTCTCTGACGAAGATTGAGATTTTTTTAGGAAAAGACAAACTGAAGGCTCTTATGATCAGTGAACATATCTACATGAACTCCTTATAGATAATGCCTCCAAATCTTTAAGGCAAATACTACGGCTACTAACTCAACATCATAAGTAAGATAATTCTTCTCATGGGTTTTAAGTTGTCTAAAGGCGTAGGCGATAACCCAAACCTACCCTGGATGCATCACAATACATTGCGAAACCATCTAAACCATCTGGATAAGACAAAACTGGAGCTGAAGTGAGTTGAGTCTTCAACTCCTGAAAACTCTTCTCGCAAGGATTTGACCACTAAAACTTGACTTTCTTCTGAGTCAATCTGGACATATAGGATGCAATAGAAGAAAGTCCCTCAACAAACCATCTGTAATAGCCAGCCAAACCCAAGAAACTCCTGATATCATATGGAGAGATAGGTTTGGGCTAGTTTTGTACTGCTTTAGTGTTTTGAGGATCTACTCTAATGTCATCACCGGAAGAGATATAACCAAGGAATACTACTGACCTTAGCGAAAATTTGCATTTACTAAATTTGGTGAATAGCTGATGATCTCTAAGAGTCTGAAGTACAATTCTGAGATGGTCTGCATGATTATGTTCACTACGGGAATAGACAAGAATATCATCTATGAAGACTATGACGAACATTTCCAAGTACTATTTAAAAACATAGTTCATCAAGTCCATGAAAATTGTAGGGGCATTGGTAAACCAAAGGACATGACTAAGAATTTAAAGTGACCATAACAAGTTTGAAAACATGTTTTTGAAATGTCACATTCCCTAACTCTGAGCTTATGATAGCCTAATTTGAGGTCTATCTTAGAGAAATAGCTAGCACCAAGTTCATCAAATAAGTTTTCAATTTAGGGAAGTGGATACTTTTTCTTGACCATGACTTTTTTAAGATAACAATAATCAATGCACATTGTTAGAGAATCATCTTTCTTACGAATGAAAATGATTGGTGCACCGCATAGAGACACACTGGGTCTAATCAATCCCTTATTTAAGAGATCCTTCAACTGCTCTTTTGGTACATTGAGTTTTGCTCGTGCCATTCTATATGGCGGAATAGATATAGGCTGACTATCTGGAAAAAGATCATTGCTGAAATCTATTTCCCTTTTGGGAGGAATTCCTGGAAGATCTTCAAAAAAGACATATGAATATTTACTCACGACTAGGACTTATTCAACACTGGGAATCTCAGAACTAGAATCCTTAACATGACCAAGATGATAGACACATCCCTCAGACATTATTTTCTATGCTCGAAGGTAGGAAACAAGTTGACCTCTAAAAGCTGAAGTACTACCCCTCCACTCTAGGACAGGTTCATTCAAAAACTAGAACTAGACTATTTTATTTCTGCAGTCACTATGGTATAGCAGGAATAATGCTAATCCCTATCAAAAATAATATCAATATCAGTCATCTCTAATTCGACTAGGTCTACTGAGGTGACTTTCTAAAATATCATTATCGGGCAGTTCCTATATACCCGCCAGCCTATGATAGTTTTATCCATTAGGGTAGATACTAAGAAGGGATATGCTAGAATTTTGGGATTAACTCCAAAATCAACTACTATATAAAGAGTAACAAAAGATAAGGAAGCTTCTGGATCTATCAAAGCATAAATATGCAAGTGAAAAATCTATAATGTACCAGTCACTACATCAGGAGAATTTTCCTAATCTTGCTAGGACTGAAGAGCATAAAGTCTGTTTGGGTGTTGCCCACTAGTAGTACTAGAAGTAGCACCTTGATGATTTAGGCGACTGAACTGGGCTGAGGAATGGCTCTGTTGACCCTAATAACCTTACTGGGGACAATCTCTAACTCTGTGGCCTGGATTGCCATATCCAAAATAGACATCACTGCCAGCTCTGCAAGTGCCTTTATGGTTCTTACCATAACTTTGACAAAGGGGATTTGTTCGGGTATTTCTGACACTACCCTGAGACTTAGAGCCTAGAGCCCTGTCTCTATTTTCATCTCGAATTTCGGCACTGAAGCACTATATGAAGAAGGAGCAGGAATGGATTACATAGGATGGAATTGAGAATGATTCCCTCCTTCTGATTTAGGCTGAAAAGAGTTGAAACTTCCTGTCCTTGCTCTCTTATCTGCCACTATCTTATCTTAATCTTTTGTTCTTCTATCTGTTGAGCATGGGTCATAAGCTTGGCTATGTTCATATCACTATTAAACATTGTAGACCTATAGTCGTTGACCACACTATCATTTACCTCGGAAACAAACTTACTTTTTTTTTCCTGCTATCTGCAACCACATAAGGAACATATATGGCTAATTAAGTACACTTAAGATAATACACTTTCACTATCATGTTGCCCTGTCACTGTCATGGCTAACTATTCCTAAAATATCTCATAGCCTCCTGCACATAAATATGGTGCGCAACACACCCACGTACAAAACTCTACTAAATACAAATTTCAAACTTCCAAGCACTCTATTGAACATGGCTCTGATACAAACTTTGTAACACCCTGAATTTTGTAACCATAATGTTACACGGTACTCATCACCTCAAAGGACCACAAGCTAACCCATGACTAATATTTGTACATGAACACTGCATAATATACTGTATAAATGCGAATATAGTAGGTTGAAACATGGAATAAGTTTCTAAACTAATAAACATCTGATAAAACCATATCAGAATAATATGGTATGACAAAACTAAAACTGAAATAATGTCTAAAATCATCTCATCTGAAAACATTATAATCTAAAATCCTCTATACTTTCTGAATAAGGAGTTAATGGGATATGTCCCCAACTAACTCAAACTACTGAAATAAACTAAGTAGTGAACAAATAAAGTAATGATCATATCCTCAAAGGAAGAGGACTCATTGCTAACTTTGACTACTTTAACAGGAATGCTACTGATGCTCAGGAGCTCGTGCTTCTAAACCTATGGTATAAAATATGATAGTGCAAGTGCATCTGTACATTTAAATGTACTGGTATGCAATTGAGGTAGGTTGTGTAAAGGGTTCAAATACATGAACAGCGCTAACTGACTAAATAACATAAACAGGAGCATACATGTATGAATAAGTAACTGTGACTGAATTTATAATGGTAGTGGCTACTGAGTCTGATTACTAATAACATGAGTCACTGATAACTGATATAAATGATACTGAGTGACTGTATCTAACAGTCTAGGTGTTGATAGAACTAACAGAGTTTTGTACTATTCTAAGTTAACTGTATCTAACAGTCCTAAAATTTGAAAGAACTATCTGAGTTCTATTACTGAGACTTAGTCTGAAATTGCAATTATGTGAAGTAGTCATCTAACCAACATGCCCCAAATAAAGAA